>NC_091293.1:1483591-1593591 GCF_038502225.1 Cherax quadricarinatus
CTCTCTCTCTCTCTTACTCTCTCGAGTTAAACGTATCCGATGCTAATGACTAGCATAATTTCACAGCTCGTTCACATGCTCTTTCCTAGTACACGGTTTTTATAGCTTAGCCAGAAACATGGACGAATGCGGCCAGTTTCTGGATACAATTTACTCATTAAAAATTGGACATCTTGAAAAGAATGGAGGGGCTCTCTGAACATTAAATATTGACTAAATGCACTGAAAATTAAAGAGAATGAAGGCGATGTATATGTCTTCTTGTATGTTGATATCCATCCTCACAATACATTAAATTCAGAGTCATCTATTGACAGATCAGGATATATCATTATTGAGTTTTATTCGATAATAAATAACAATGTCAAGATAGTTTGGTGCTCATGAATATCAATGTAAATTGTAAAATTTCACGAAGCAGATAGACAATCGTTAAAGATGGCTGATTGTAAACACTGATAGTCAAGGTATTGTATCATATTTGTCGTTACTACGACGCGTCATAACTGACGGCAAGTGGCCATGCCAGCTGGAAATAAGTTACTATAGAATTTTAGGTTTATTTTTTTATATTAAAATCAACACATTAACCCTTTCATATTGCAGAGTAAAATGACTTTAATAAAATGTAGAAATAGTTTAAAATTAAAATCGTCTATATTGAGAAAGATAATATTCCAGGAGAAACCCTGAGGGAGACCCAACACTTAATTTATACCGTATTTCGCACACCCCAAAAATTTAAATTTAAATTAACAGAAAACAGATCCCCGTATTCCACACACCCAGCCTCCTCTACATCAAATAAATACTGCGATCTAGTGGTAAAATTTTATTGAAGCAAAATATAATAATTATATGTGACCGTGTGCGTATATATTTGTGTAAGTACTCACTGAGTAATCTTGGCAGGGGTCGTGGCTAAGCTCGCCCGACCTCATTGATTTCTCGCTTCTTGCTCTTATATCCTCTTTTGAAGATGTATATTGAGCTTGCCGCTACCACAGCCTCATTAAAATCATGTCACTTTTTAACTACATTATACTAATGATATAATTCCTTATATTGCTATGATTTCTCGATCTTAAGATTCTACCTCTCTCACCTTGATTCTCTTCCTTTTAATTCATATGGTCTGTTTTCATCTGTCCTATCATTTCTTATAATCATGTCTATCCTTGTTCTTTTTTCTGTCAAAATCATCAGGTTAGTTCTTCAACTTCTCCATATAGTGCATTCCTCTTAGTTCTTTTACTAACCTGGTTAAATAAATCATGGAGCGGACAGGTATGTCCCAAAACTTACAAGTCATTGTGATAAACAATTGGTCAGCTGCTTCTAATATGATTCATTCAAATAGGTATATTTCTATACACCACAGGAAGGTTAGCATGGGCCCCTGTGACACCACAAATTAAACAACTTGAGCTAGAGCACGCCACGGCCTTGCTGTAAAACCTGCATTTGTGGTCACAATGATGGACCATGTTAACCTTCCCGTGATGTATAGAAATATACATAGTTGGATGAATCTTATTAGAACAAACTGGCCGAGTAGTTTACGTACTGGCCTGTGAGTTTTAAAACTCACCTGTTACGGGTTCAAGCCCAACTAGTTTCGTGATTTGCTTGCAATCGTGTTATTACGATTTCGTGAGTCGTAACCTGGTTCAAACAGACGGACTTTTCAAGCTTCTTTAGGTAGTTGATCAGATGGAGATTTCAAGCTGGAGTCGCGTAATCAGTGATTAGCCTAATGCATGCAGCATACAAGGTTCTGAAGAGTTTTTTATTCAAGTCCGTCAGTGCTAGTCTGTGGTCTGCTTATCTCGCATCTGCCGCTGAGGTAGTAGAGTTTATATGTGTTTCTGGAGATACTGTTGGTATTATATCCACCTGCAGGTTCTTTTCGGTCCCTGGTATTTACAGCTTCTCTGTATATGTTTTGTGATCAGTCTGCCCTAACACCCTCCAACTCACTTCACCTTGAATTTGTTTGGGATGAACTCAAAGATGTTAAATGTTTATCTACATCTGTATAATGCTTAGGTTTCCCTGAAGTTTATCAATGTCTTCTCCTGTGCTTGTTCTTCTCAATATTTGTACATCATTTACAAACATTGACGCATAAGACGTCGTCTTCATTGGTAGGTCGTATATCTGTGCAAAGTTCAGTAACGTTCTTAGTTCTGACCCATGCAGAAACTCGTTGTTCTCTCCTCTTATGATGTCTCATCTCTTACTGTTGTCTGCCTTCCGTCATTCAGGTACTCGCAGACTTACTGAAGCAATCTGTCTTCTTTAATCCCAACCTGCTTCTTTGATTTTTTTATGAATCTTGAGTGTGGCATTGTATAAAATGTTTCCTGCAGTTCAAGAAGATATAATCCGACCAGCCCTTTCTTTCTCGTTTTTATTTCTGTGACTCTCAGATTTAGGGATTTTCTGTCATTAATTACCTGGTAATTTTCTTTAAAGAATTTTTTCCTTGTGTTTCAACATACTTTTCCTTACGATTTTTTCATGACTCTTTGACATTATGTATGCTAAGACAGTACCGCATCTCTGTCATCTTATGTTTTATATATGGGTATATCATTTGCCTTTTTTCCAGTTTTCTGGCACTTGCTCTTATTGGAGAGACTGGCTGCAGACCTTTGCTACTGGGTCACACCGTGGGTCTGCTCCTTCCCTCAGCACCCATGGTAATATGTTATCTATTTTATCTCATCACTTCTTTTCTGTGAAAATACTTTCTAACGCCTGTTGATCTAGTCTGAGTACGGTGCATTCTGGAAACTCTCATCTTTTTTCTGTAGAGACCTATCTAAATCTTTTGGCAAGCTCTTCACATACTTTTTTTGTTATTCTTCGTAAACGACTGATAGTTACTCTTGCAGTATGAAAACAGGCTCGTATTTTGCCCCCAAGGATTAACGGATTAACATGCACACATTCGTACAATGTCTTCCGCAAAATAAAGTGAAAGTTCCGCATGTTCTCGTTACTTCAAAAAAGGCTTCTTTATCTTTGTAGACCCTGATTTTCAAGGGAAGTTTCTTTACTATCATATTAATAGAGAGTTTTCAGAAGAGAAGAGTTCGACCAAAGCTTGACGATGTATGTGGCATTTCATCTGAGTTGGAGGCAACATATACTGGGCTGCAGTAGTGGTGAACCTGCATGGCTGTCTCTCACAAACTTACTGAATTAAAATCTAGAATTACTGAGCGTTTAGTATGTGCAAACTAAACTACCTCCACCACTACTATTACTACTTCTACCTCTACTACTACTACTATTACTACTACTACCTCTACTACTACTATTACTACAGCTATTAAACTACTACTGCCGCTACTAATACAACTACTACTACTACTACTGCTGCTGGCGATGCTGCTACTGCTGTTGCTGCTGCTGCTGCTGCTGCTGCTGCTGCTGCTGCTGCTGCTGTTGTTGTTGCTGCTGCAATTGTTATTGCTGCTGATGCTATTTCTGTTACTACAACAAGAATAACTATTACTACTACTACTACTACTACTGTTACTATTATTACTACTACTAATACTACTAGTGTTACTACTGCTGCTACTACTGCTACTACTACTACTACTACTACTACTACTACTACTACTACTACTACTACTGTTACTACTAATATTTTTAATGCTACTACTACTACTACCACTACTTTTAAACAATAGAAGAAAATAAGGTCCAGGGAGGATATTAAAATGGTATAAAATACAGACAGGTTGTTAGGTAAGACACATATGCAACAGTTAGGTATCTTTATTTCGAAACGTTTCGCCTACACAGTAGGCTTCTTCAGTCGAGTACAGAAAAGTTGATAGAAGAGACGTGAAGACGATGCAATATGGAGTTGAAGTAAAACCATACCACGGGCGGGGATAGAAACCGCGATCGCGGATTCTATCCCCGCCCGTGGTATGGTTTGTTTGCAATCATGTCATTACGATTTCGTTAATCATGGAGTTGAAGTGACAGGATGGAGCCTTATATATGGCGGTATATAAGGCTCCATCCTGTCACTTCAACTCCATATTGTTTCAGACTATGGAACGATACTCTTCTCCAGACTGAGGGACTGACCACCTCAAAACTTCAAGGGAGATGGACTGATTACATCGTCTTCACGTCTCTTCTATCAACTTTTCTGTACTCGACTGAAAAAGCCTACTGTGTAGGCGAAACGTTTCGAAATAAAGATACCTAACTGTTGCATATGTGTCTTACCTAACAAGCCCCAGAGACTGCGTTGCAATTAAAATCACTAGGAAGAGCAAAAACTCTGATATCCTAGCTGAGCCATACCCACTGAGATTAGTTGGTTAATGGGTGTTTTAAACCTGTCTACTACACTACAATCACTACCTTTTCACTACCAGTCAGTAACACTTATATTCCTAAAATAGGGATAAAGGAAAATTCTCAGCATATATACGCTGAGAGAAATAGGTCCCTCAGGGTACATATCCTAGGCCCCTCATAATGGTCCCACCAGATCCTCAAGGGAAAGCTCAGGTTGCCGAGCTTGGAGAGAAGACTTGGGAAAATTTAAAGATTTTACACAAATGCTAGCAGCATTTTCCAAAAACAGGAACGAATTACCTGCTTAAACATTATCAAAAAAACCTGGTATTTAGTGAATCTTGGTTTGGCTTTCCATACCAGTTGAGATCATAGACGCTAAACTTAATGCATAATATATTTAAACTGATTTGTAAACTCGAAGACCATTCTAACATGTGATTACAGAGGGAAAGCAAAGAAATCAGCGGAAATGCTGGCCCTTCCTTGGGTTATTCCTGGTTGAAAAAACTGCGCTAAATTTTTGTGAAGAGTAAATATTTGTCTGGTGACATGTAATTCCGTATCAGGTGTCCCATAGCTCGATTATTAGTGCACTCAGCTCACACATGGAGGTCCGTGGTTCGATTCCTGGTACAGGAGGAAACATTAGGACGTGTTTCCCTAAGACATCTGCTGTCCCTGTTCACCTACCAGTACCTGGGTGCTAGTCGACTGGTGTGGGTCGAATCCTGGGACGCTCTACATAACCAGGGGCTTTCTATACAGTAGTATGTTATTAATGTCAGCTTTAGTCTGTATACGTTGTACATGTGTTTGTAGATGTGGCATGCAAAGTGTACGTTACACTTTATTCGGCGTATGTACACACTCCCATATAGGCTGCCTCCCAACCAGCGAACCAGGTGCTAAGGATTTAACGGTAAGGGTACCTATCGTTAAATCAGTACTTAGGTTCATTGACCAATTATAGACGACCCGCCAAATGATGATGTGATGTGGTTCACTCACAGTCAGCATTTGCCAGACTCACCTCTAGCTGGTTGAGGCACAATGCTCTCTCTCAGGCTCCTGTCTTTACCTTTATGACCGTGTAGTACACTTATATCCAACTCCTGTACATAGTGTACATAAGTGTACATATCTATATATAAACTTTAGGTGAAGGAAAATACAAGTTAAATTACTGCTGAGTTTGTTTTGCTGCAACCCATTACGACCAGGTCACAGGCCAACATTAACTGTGTTCGTAAGAGTAAAAATAAAGATTATGATTATTAATATTATTATTATTATTATTTATACATTTATTATTATTATTATTATTATTATTATTATTATTATTATTATTATTAAAATTAGACATGTGTGCATCATCTGCCTATCAAACCATAGCACGAGCAGGGATAGAACCCACGATCATAAAACTCCAGACCGACGCACTAGAGGTCTGGAGTTTTATGATTCTCTGATCGAGGGTTCTAACCCCGCCCGTGATATGGTTTGTGCGCAATCGTGTCATTACTATTTCGTGAGTCATCTTCGTATCTTTAGAAGTTTCGCCATCCAAAAGCTTTATCAATACAAATTCAAAGCAATAATTGGAAGACAGTATACAAAAGATGAGGTGATCAGTCCCTGAGCCTTGTAGTTGGTGAAGAGCACCGTAGTGGTGAAGAGTCTGGAGCACAGGCAAGGGAAGTGGCACTTATATAATGGCGTCAGGTGGTGAGGGACATGTAGCAGACGAAGAATAAAGCCATTATCATATCTAGTTTGTGGAAGTCTGTGACTAAGGTATCATTACAACGTAAGTCATTATGCTTGGCTTCAAGGCGAAACGTTAGTTATAATTTAAAAAAAAAAGTTTTCTGAGCGGAAAGTGAAAATTAGTGGTTTTGAGTGAAAGTTATTATAGCGCAAGTGTCACAGTTATTTTACTTGACATAGATGGTGTAGCTGACTCATTAGTAGGTTAGTTCTGTTTATTTGATCCATCTGGAGGAGTGCTGATTATTTTAATACCAGTTAATTTGTTTCTTTCAGTGATATCATCCCGTATGCTTGGCATATGAAGTTCTTCACTCATGTTCTTCAATCATTGAAGATCAATCTACAATGATCGTTAATGCTTTGTTCTGCAATTTTTCAAGCCTCCGAACTCACAGTTTAGCATAAGAGCAAGAAGGGGTGTGGTATAATTAGCTGGTAATTTAATGTAAGCAGAATGCATTATTTTCACAATTTTAACATTCAATTCGTCTCTAAGATGAAAATCTGCTCTAGATGCTTTAAGGCTTTCTTCATATCATCGACAAAGCGTTTTTACAACAAGAATAATTGTATAATTAGTGGGACCACCACACAGCCTTGATGTTCAGGCATCTCCTTAGGGAAGGACCCTGTTAAGTATGTTTTCTCAGTCCAGGTGACCTGACATGATGTTTTGGGTGTTTGAGAATCATATAATAACTGGGCTGGCTACGGACAGTATTTAATAAAGCACTAATTATAATACTGAATAAGATGAGACTGAGCACGCCTCCCTGTGGGGTACCAGTTGCACTTCTATGTCCCTAAAACAACATAAAACAAGACTTTTTTTTGGAGATGTAGCCTTTAATCCAGGGAAGAAGCCTTCCTCCTACATCCATTCTGGCAAGTTCACTAATATGATTACATGTCAGATAGCTATATCACAGGACAAGGAAGGTAGAGTAGAAGTTATCAGTGTGTTGGGTGAGTAAGTTGGTTACACCGAAATGCACATTTCTTTTATATATGAAGCCCTATAACAGGAGAGACAGAAATTTTGAGATTCCCTCATGCGACGATTATGTATTGTATTGATAGCGTTACTGAATGCAAATAAGACAATTAGTCTTTGGTTTAGGGAACTCCTCGGTTGCCTATTGTTCAAGTAATGGATTTTCTGGTTCTTGACAGAGCTCTCTGGGTATGTGTGTGGCATGCAAAGAGTATGCAACCTGCATTAGGCGCATGTATACACCATCATTAAAAGGCTACCTCCCCAACCAGCGAATCGGGTGCTAAGATTCGGACAATGGGGCCCCATCGTCAGATCAATTTCTAGGTTCAGCCATTGAGAAGGTGGGTCTGGCAATTGTGGAGGTGGCATGATCACCACTCACGTTTCCACCCTTGTCATTTTCCTTCTAGAGCTGGTTGAACACGGTTGTCCATTCTGTCTCCAGGCTGTGTCTTTGCCTCTTGATTTACCGTGTTGTACACATGTATTTCCAACTGAATGTAGTGTACACACTTGTAAATACTTATAATCGCACTTGTGAAGGAAAATATAATTCAAAGTCATTCAGGTGTGTTTGTTCTGCTCCTTGCTCCCTTTTACACCCAGGATAAGAGGCCTTTTTGTTCCTGGGTTGTATTACATGCTTTAATACATTACTTGCGGAAATAGGCGAATTTACCTCTAGTGCAGTATCAAGCTCAAATTTAGTGACGGGAATGTTGCAGTCACTTTCCATGCTGAGCATCAAACAAATCAGTCTCTCCCTGACGTCATGTTTGGCCTTTAATTAAGTCTGTGTGGTAATTCGTACATTGCCGTATCTAGTTGTAGCAGCCCAAGCACTGACCAGCTGGTGTTGTTCTAGCCTGCTTTGTGGGAAGCAAGTCAAAATTCACGACGCTCTTAACCACTTCTCCAAACAATCCGACAAGCATCATGTACTTAACGGAACTAGGCATGTTTCATGATACGAAGACATATGTTGGTGTGATAACTTTATTCATGTATACATGCAGAAGAATGCTAAACCACAGGATTTAATATGCAAAACATCACCGGAGGAGGGGGGTGGAGGAAGGGGGATGAGGTAAAAACCAATGCTTGAGGCCTTTCTGTGTAAACCTGTATAGAGGGTAATAATTCTTGATCGGACCAGTTCTGTTATTCTTTATTTTATTTATATTCCTTCATTCCCGGCTAAGGTGGGGTGTGGGCACTGAGACCATTGACAAATGTTTCCTGGTCTCTGTGCCGAAGCTCTGTTATAAACTCCCTGGCAGCAGTAAAGGCAGTTTGACCGAACATCTACATTGCAGGTTTGCGATTTTAGGATCTTTATCTGTATCATGAACAACAATGTTATTATGCTGGTCAGGGGAAACATGAAAGTGTTTCCATTTGAAAAACCCACAAGGTAGGACAGTATTACCATATCTAGGGTGTTAGACTTGGGAAATCGATCTGATGTTATATCTCTTACAATAGAAGACTTACAGCTGGCAAAGGTATTCCTGAAGCAAAGACACAGATCAAGGATGCCTCCATATATGTGTAGGTTCAAGGTTTTCTAAAATTTGCACATCATCATGACTGAGATTCAAAAATGTTGTTATCCATCATGATTACTAAATTGTATACCATTACGATTACTAAAGTGTATACCATTACGATTACTCAAGTGTATACCATTACGATTACTAAAGTGTATACCATTACGATTACTAAAGTGTATACCATTACGATTACTCAAGTCTATACCATTACGATTACTAAAGTGTATACCATTACGATTACTAAAGTGTATACCATTACGATTACTCAAGTCTATACCATTACGATTACTAAAGTGTATACCATTACGATTACTAAAGTGTATACCATTACGATTACTAAAGTGTATACCATTACGATTACTAAAGTGTATACCATTACGATTACTAAAGTGTATACCATTACGATTACTAAAGTGTATACCATTACGATTACTAAAGTGTATACCATTACGATTACTAAAGTGTATACCATTACGATTACTAAAGTGTATACCATTACGATTACTAAAGTGTATACCATTACGATTACTAAAGTGTATACCATTACGATTACTAAAGTGTATACCATTACGATTACTAAAGTGTATACCATTACGATTACTCAAGTGTATACCATTACGATTACTAAAGTGTATACCATTACGATTACTAAAGTGTATACCATTACGATTACTCAAGTGTATACCATTACGATTACTAAAGTGTATACCATTACGATTACTAAAGTGTATACCATTACGATTACTCAAGTGTATACCATTACGATTACTAAAGTGTATACCATTACGATTACTAAAGTGTATACCATTACGATTACTAAAGTGTATACCATTACGATTACTCAAGTCTATACCATTACGATTACTAAAGTGTATACCATTACGATTACTAAAGTGTATACCATTACGATTACTCAAGTCTATACCATTACGATTACTAAAGTGTATACCATTACGATTACTAAAGTGTATACCATTACGATTACTAAAGTGTATACCATTACGATTACTAAAGTGTATACCATTACGATTACTAAAGTGTATACCATTACGATTACTAAAGTGTATACCATTACGATTACTCAAGTGTATACCATTACGATTACTAAAGTGTATACCATTACGATTACTAAAGTGTATACCATTACGATTACTCAAGTCTATACCATTACGATTACTAAAGTGTATACCATTACGATTACTAAAGTGTATACCATTACGATTACTAAAGTGTATACCATTACGATTACTAAATTGTATACCATTACGATTACTCAAGTCTATACCATTACGATTACTAAAGTGTATACCATTACGATTACTAAAGTGTATACCATTACGATTACTAAAGTGTATACCATTACGATTACTCAAGTCTATACCATTACGATTACTAAAGTGTATACCATTACGATTACTAAAGTGTATACCATTACGATTACTAAAGTGTATACCATTACGATTACTAAATTGTATACCATTACGATTACTCAAGTCTATACCATTACGATTACTAAAGTGTATACCATTACGATTACTAAAGTGTATACCATTACGATTACTCAAGTCTATACCATTACGATTACTAAAGTGTATACCATTACGATTACTAAAGTGTATACCATTACGATTACTAAAGTGTATACCATTACGATTACTCAAGTGTATACCATTACGATTACTAAAGTGTATACCATTACGATTACTAAAGTGTATACCATTACGATTACTCAAGTCTATACCATTACGATTACTAAAGTGTATACCATTACGATTACTAAAGTGTATACCATTACGATTACTAAAGTGTATACCATTACGATTACTAAATTGTATACCATTACGATTACTCAAGTCTATACCATTACGATTAATAAAGTGTATACCATTACGATTACTAAAGTGTATACCATTACGATTACTCAAGTCTATACCATTACGATTACTAAAGTGTATACCATTACGATTACTAAAGTGTATACCATTACGATTACTAAAGTGTATACCATTACGATTACTAAAGTGTATACCATTACGATTACTAAAGTGTATACCATTACGATTACTCAAGTCTATACCATTACGATTACTAAAGTGTATACCATTACGATTACTAAAGTGTATACCATTACGATTACTCAAGTGTATACCATTACGATTACTAAAGTGTATACCATTACGATTACTCAAGTCTATACCATTACGATTACTAAAGTGTATACCATTACGATTACTAAAGTGTATACCATTACGATTACTAAAGTGTATACCATTACGATTACTAAAGTGTATACCATTACGATTACTAAAGTGTATACCATTACGATTACTAAAGTGTATACCATTACGATTACTCAAGTCTATACCATTACGATTACTAAAGTGTATACCATTACGATTACTAAAGTGTATACCATTACGATTACTAAAGTGTATACCATTACGATTACTAAAGAGTATACCATTACGATTACTCAAGTCTATACCATTACGATTACTAAAGTGTATACCATTACGATTACTAAAGTGTATACCATTACGATTACTCAAGTGTATACCATTACGATTACTAAAGTGTATACCATTACGATTACTCAAGTCTATACCATTACGATTACTAAAGTGTATACCATTACGATTACTAAAGTGTATACCATTACGATTACTCAAGTCTATACCATTACGATTACTAAAGTGTATACCATTACGATTACTAAAGTGTATACCATTACGATTACTAAAGTGTATACCATTACGATTACTAAAGTGTATACCATTACGATTACTAAAGTGTATACCATTACGATTACTAAAGTGTATACCATTACGATTACTCAAGTGTATACCATTACGATTACTAAAGTGTATACCATTACGATTACTAAAGTGTATACCATTACGATTACTCAAGTCTATACCATTACGATTACTAAAGTGTATACCATTACGATTACTAAAGTGTATACCATTACGATTACTAAAGTGTATACCATTACGATTACTAAATTGTATACCATTACGATTACTCAAGTCTATACCATTACGATTACTAAAGTGTATACCATTACGATTACTAAAGTGTATACCATTACGATTACTAAAGTGTATACCATTACGATTACTCAAGTCTATACCATTACGATTACTAAAGTGTATACCATTACGATTACTAAAGTGTATACCATTACGATTACTAAAGTGTATACCATTACGATTACTAAATTGTATACCATTACGATTACTCAAGTCTATACCATTACGATTACTAAAGTGTATACCATTACGATTACTAAAGTGTATACCATTACGATTACTCAAGTCTATACCATTACGATTACTAAAGTGTATACCATTACGATTACTAAAGTGTATACCATTACGATTACTAAAGTGTATACCATTACGATTACTCAAGTGTATACCATTACGATTACTAAAGTGTATACCATTACGATTACTAAAGTGTATACCATTACGATTACTCAAGTCTATACCATTACGATTACTAAAGTGTATACCATTACGATTACTAAAGTGTATACCATTACGATTACTAAAGTGTATACCATTACGATTACTAAATTGTATACCATTACGATTACTCAAGTCTATACCATTACGATTACTAAAGTGTATACCATTACGATTACTAAAGTGTATACCATTACGATTACTCAAGTCTATACCATTACGATTACTAAAGTGTATACCATTACGATTACTAAAGTGTATACCATTACGATTACTAAAGTGTATACCATTACGATTACTAAAGTGTATACCATTACGATTACTAAAGTGTATACCATTACGATTACTAAAGTGTATACCATTACATTACTAAAGTGTATACCATTACGATTACTCAAGTCTATACCATTACGATTACTAAAGTGTATACCATTACGATTACTAAAGTGTATACCATTACGATTACTCAAGTGTATACCATTACGATTACTAAAGTGTATACCATTACGATTACTCAAGTCTATACCATTACGATTACTAAAGTGTATACCATTACGATTACTAAAGTGTATACCATTACGATTACTAAAGTGTATACCATTACGATTACTAAAGTGTATACCATTACGATTACTAAAGTGTATACCATTACGATTACTAAAGTGTATACCATTACGATTACTCAAGTCTATACCATTACGATTACTAAAGTGTATACCATTACGATTACTAAAGTGTATACCATTACGATTACTAAAGTGTATACCATTACGATTACTAAAGAGTATACCATTACGATTACTAAAGTGTATACCATTACGATTACTAAAGTGTATACCATTACGATTACTAAAGTGTATATCATTACGATTACTAAAGTGTATACCATTATGAGTGCTTAAGTTTCCAATGTTTTGTGTCTTGCATTATAATCTCCAACAAAAAGAGTCGGACATAACAGATTCGTCAGCATATTTATGTCCATCGTCTAATATGAAGACTAAAGTACAGGTGGATCTCTGCGAAGTATATTGTTAAGTGTCCGATTCTCTTGATTATTTTTACTGAATGTTTATGTATGGGAATATGATACTATAGAACTTTCATGGGTATTGTCCTTCAAATTAAAAATAAAAATTATAAATAGTGTCACAGGAAAAGTGTTGCAGATAAGTGTGCACTGCTAATTTAATTTTATGCACAGGAAAGTACAAAAATACGCTACAAAGAGTTTTTAAATTTTAAAATAAAGATTTAAAAAAAAAGTAAGAACAAATGAAGCAAATTATTTTTAGACCTGACCTGAAAAAGAAGAAATACTTTCATCACCATTCACTCCATCACTGTTTTGCCAGAGGAGTTCTTTTCTCAATTTGTGTGCCAGATCCTCAGCCAGTCATGGTGGAGTGTTGTCCTTCATCCAGTCCTCTATCCCCATGTGTCTTGGTTGAAAAGCAATCTCCTAGTCCCACTCTTGTGGCGATATTTCAGAGGTTAGTTAGGTTTTCTCTTGTTTCTTGTGCTGAAACGTCGTCTGGTGGAGACCTGGTCTTGCTTTTCTTGGGAAATTCTGCCTTCATCAAGTCGTCCTTCAGCGAGCTATCTTTTTCCCAGGCAATCATTGGGGGACGTTTGGGGAAGTATTCTGCCCAAGAAGCTTGTTCGAATTCTTCTCCAATCCATGTCCAAAGTTGATTCAGTTCGTCCCTCAGTTCTTGAGCCCAGGATTCATCAAATAGTGCTGTCAGGATTGTTCTGTCGTTCTCAGTCCTCTGTTGTGGTTCCAACAGCTCCTTCCTATCCTTGAGCCTCAGTTTCTCCTCTGCTGCTGTTAGGGCCTGGAGAATTCCCACATCTCTTGAATTGACGTCTGGAATTCTTTCTCCTCACTGCAGATTCTTTTGACTCTCAAGGCTAGGGAGTAAGGCAGGGACTGCTTCAGGCTCCTTGGGTGTGATGACGTCCAATAGAGATACTGATGAGCATTCCCTGGCTTATAATATGTCTTGCTGTGGATGAAACGTTCTTTATTCAGGTAGACCATTGTATCAAGAAAGGGAAGATTAGTATTGTGAAATTCATGTATAAAGCGGAGTGAAGGGTATGCCTTATTTGCCCAGTCCACTAAACTTTGAATAGTATCTTCCTCACCTTCTATTAAGCAAAAAATGTCATCTATGTAACATTTATACAAAACCAGAGCTGGTGCTTTCTCTAGTCTGCCCAATTCTAGTTTACAGTGGACGAAGATTTCAGCAACTGCTACACTTACTGAAGCCCCAATTGCCGTCCCTGTTCTCTGTCTATATGTTATATTATCAAATTTTAAAATGATATCTCTCATAATGTGAACCAGTGAATCTTTAACTATGGTTTTAGAAGGTGGCGTCCTGATCCCTAATTGGGCCAGATCCTCTCTGATGTTTTCCAAGTTCTCTTCATAGAATTCTGCTACTGTTTCTGCTGCTTCCTGTTGGGGGATAGAAGGGTATAAGGATTCAATATCCAGGGACACTTGCCACAGGTTATCTGCTTCCTGTCCCACCTTCTTCCTCACTTCCTCGAGGATCTGCAAAAAGTGTGTAGTGTCCTTTAGCCTGTCTGGTAATAGTTTAAGTGAAGGCATAAGGACTGCAGTCATCAACTTATCAACCGGTCTTGTTGGGACTGCACACCCTGACAATACTGGACTTGTCTTAAATGTCCCCAGTTCTTCATCCAAGCTCTTGTGTGTCTTGGGTAGAAAATACATACTGGGGATCTTTCAATGAAAAGAAAGAAGAGAATCTCTTAGTGGCACATTCATAAATCCCTTTTGACCTTCGTTGTTGTATAACCTAAGGATGAGTTCTCTGCTTGTATCCTTAATCTCAGAAAATACCTGCTCTGGTTTATTCAGTTTCTGGTATGTTTCTGTGTTAGTTACATGCTTTATACCTGCTTTTCTGTAATTTTCCGCCTTAAACACTACTATCTCAGAGCCTTTATCTGCATCTGTGATTACCAGATCACTTCTCTGTTTAAGATTTCTCAGGCTCCCCCTCTCCTTTTTCTTGAGGTTTGGGCGGCACCACATCAACACCTCTCCTTCAGAGCACAGGCACCGTACTTCCCACCTCCAGGACTTAAGTCCGGCCTGCCAGTTTCCATGAATCCCTTCATAAATTTTAATTTGCTTTCACTCTAACTGCACGTCAAGTCGTAAAAATTGTTCGTCTCTACTCCTAGCATGTTCAAGCACGCCTGCTGAAAGTCCAAGACCCTTGCACACAAAACCTCCTTTACCCCCTCCTTCCAACCTTTCCTTGGACGACCTCTACCCCGCCTTCCTTCCACTGCAGATTTATATGCTCTCCAAGTCATTCTACTTTGCTCCATTCTCTCTAAATATCCGAACCATCTCAATAACCCTTGCTCTGCCCTCAGGATAATACTTTTAGAAACCTTGTATTTCCTTCTAATCTCCAAGCTACGGATTCTTTGCATTATATTCACACCACACATTGTCCCCAGACGTCTCCACTGCCTCCAGCCTTCTTGTTGCAACATTCACCACCCATGCTTCACACCTATATAAGAGCGTTGTTACCATCTATACTCTCATACATCCTTATCTTGGCTTCCATGGATAATGTCCACAGACTCCTCAGTGCTTCACTCGCCTTTTTCCCTTCATCAGTTCTATGATTCGCCTCGTCTTTCATAGACCTATCTGCTGACAAGTCCATTCCCAAATATCTGGATACATTCCATACTCTCTCCCTACAATCTGATATCCAGTCTTTCGTTACCTAATTTTTTTTATTATCCTCATCACCTTGCTCTTTCCTATGTTCACTAACAATTTCCTTCATTTGCATACCCTTCCAAGCTCGTTCACCAACCTCTTCAACTTCTCTTCATAATCTCCCAAAAACACAGTGTCATCAGCGAAAAGCAATTGTGACAACTTACACTTTGTGTTAGATTCTTTATCTTTTAATCTCATAATTCTTGCCAACACCCGAACATTCACTTCTCTTACAACCCCATCTATAAATATATTGAACAATCATGTGATATCACACATACCTGTCTAAGACCTACTTTTATTGGGTAATAATCTCCCTCTCTCCTACATACTCTAACCTGAGCCTCGCTATCTTCGTAAAAGCTCTTTTCTATTTCTGCCACATTGCTTTCCTATCCACCCTATCATAAGCTTTTTTTCCAAATCCATAAATGCAACGAAAACCTCTTTACGTTTATCTTGGTCTACAACCTCCCTCCATACCCTTCCTAAAGCCTATTTGTTGATCTGCTAACCTACTCTCCGTCTTACTATTAATTCTTTAAGTAATAATTCTATAATACTCTTTACCAGGTATACTCAATAGGCATATTCCCTTATAAATTTTACACTTTTTTTTGTCCCCTTTGCCTTTATACAAAGGAACTATGCATGATGCTCTCTGCCAATCCCTAGCCACCTTCTCCGCTTCCATACAATTATTAAATAAAAACACTAACTATATCCCCACCTGTATTTAACCCATCAGTCGCAGCTGCTTTATCCCCTTTCATTCTACCAGTACTTAATTCTGAGATAATCGCAGATATAGAAATAATATGGTAATAATGTTGGTACAATTACCAACAATATGTTAGGTAAAAGATACAAGTGCAGTTAACGTGACATTTTACTGTAGCAACGTCTCGCTCTTCAGGAGCTTTGTCAAGCCGTTACGGCTTAACAAAGCTCCTGAAGAGCGAAACGTTGCCACTGTAAAATGAAACATTAGTTGTTCTTGTGTCCTTTTACCTAACAGAAATAAAATATTTAGTATATAATTGTTTGGTGCCTCAGACAACTGTACAATAAAGATATCTATACTTTAAAGAAAAATAGAAATAATGAACGAACTGTTCTTAAAATATCAAAGCCACATACAGTAAGTAGCGAAGTGTAGTATCCCATTAATTGGGCTCCTTCAGGTTGGTGAAATTATCTTGATCCAAAATACTGGAGTTATCCTCCAGTTCCCTGAATCAATCCTACTTATGTCCGATTCCACAGGCTAGAAATTAATTACTTTTCCATATACGTATAAATATTTCCATATGAAGTTTTACCTGACACCCGTTGTTTCATACCTCTCCTGACACCCGTTGTTTCATACCTCTCCTGACACCCGTTGTTTCATACCACTCCTGACACCCGTTGTTTCATACTTCTCCTGACACCCGTTGTTTCATACCTCGAAGTTAACATCTCTCTTCAAGAAACAAGTTAGTCATTATTTAAAATTTCTGTATATCAAATTTATAAATTTACTACAGTTACAAAAAAATTTTAAGAAAAAAAATGGATTGTGAATCGTAGTTTTGTAGACTTTGAGGAAATATTTGCAAGAGGTCTACCTGAGAGGCTATTTTGTAAGATACAAAACAAGAAACAGTTTTGTTTATATCAAGGTTGTTATGTATATAATATCAGGTGGAAGCTGCAATAAGATTTACATGTAAGAAATGGAAAGGGATTTAGAGACGCACGTAAGCGAAAACAAATATGTTTATTACGTTGATATCAACAATGCCAATAACTACAAACATTTAATGAATTGGAGTGAGGCGAGAATCTTCTTTCAGGAAGAGAGTAGTGGTGAATCTCTCTGTATGGTCTATTTAAGAGCAGTGTCCTCACCTGCTTCATTTTCTTCGTCTGCTTCAGTAGCTACGTTTTAAGATTTCCAAGTGGTACGGTCTCTTGCTCTGGGGTCGTCCAGCTAGCTATGGTTGCCTCTTTGGCTTTCACAGCACTGATGTCTTCACTCAGGTCGTCTCACTCACACTTCATTCATTTCTTCATTTCTCTCTCTCTCTTTATTTTTTCTTCATTTAATTAATTTAATCACCACCTCTTCCAGTAAAATAATAACTATGACCACCAACACCAACACAACCAACATCACCACAACCACCATCAGCACCACCACCACTACTACTAACACCATGACCACCACTTCTCACTACCCCCTTCTCCATCCGATAATGTGTTTCCGCCACTGGAGCGTTGTAACTTTGATGTGGTCAACCGCTTATCTGCATTCCTTTACCTTTTTCTTATTCCTTCCTTCCCTCTCCTGTCCTTCCAGTTTTATTAAAACAATGCATATTATTACCACATAATCTCTACACAATGTTGCAGTATTTATAGGAAATATCTTTTAGGTCATGTGATTATGCATGCCCTGTTGGGTTTATAAATCACGTCAGGCCACTCTTATATTTGGTGCTGCCATCTCATGGGTAGCATGAGGTGTTTGCAGCAGTTTTGTTTGCCCAGAGGGAGGAAGGAAGATGAAGTCATGAAGTCACTACCTTCTGCATCGACTCATACAAACAGCATCAGTCTCTCAACAAGTTATTTTGTTGTCGTGTCTGCACCTCTCATCATCCAGACATAAGTACACCAACATTCAGGCCCAAATTCGATTAATTTCCGCGGAAAATCTTAACGGTGTCACCTGGGTTCCACAGCATTCCATGCTGTTCTAAGTCACTTGTTTAGCATCATTTGTATGCTGTTGCTGTTGTTTCAGCTCATCACGTCTATTTCAGCACGACAGAGGTGAATTTTGTAGTTTTCGCGTCCACTCTGGGCTCGACGTGTGTGGGTGAGTAAGGGAGAGACGGCGGATTCTTGCCTTGCGTATGCCACTACGTTGAAATCCCGCTGACACCAACACCACTCAACGCTACCCACTCCCTCTCTGTGCTGTTCATCTGTGAATTCCATGCGAATTCTTGGCAACAGTGATTATCTGACTGTGCCTTGCAGTGTTTATGTATTTGGTTGGTAGGTAAGTCACATAGGCAACATTTAGGCAACTTTAATCCGAAACGTTTCGCCTACACAGTAGGCTTCTTCAGTCGAATACAGAAAGTAGGCAGGAACAGTAGAGATGTGAAGAAGATGTAATCAGTCCATCACCCTTGAAGTCGTAGAATTTGAGGTTGTCAGTCCCTCAGCCTGGAGAAGTTCAGTTCCATAGTCAGGAACTATCTGAAGATCAAGCGACAGTGCGGAGACTTAAATACTGTCGGAAGGAGAGGTGCAGAGTAGTAGTAGTAGTGAGAATGTAGCCACTGAGAGGTCAGGTCCCTCTCAGATCCATCAGTTCTCACTTGAAAGGGCTGTCCAAGGTGTTTTCTGTACCAAGAGGCCATGTGTTGCAGTGTCTGACAAGATGAACATCAAAATGGTATAAAATACCGACAGGTTGGTAGGTAAGACACATAGGCAACATTTAGGCAACTTTATTCCGAAACGTTTCGCCTACACAGTAGGCTTCTTCAGTCGAATACAGAAAGTAGGCAGGAACAGTAGAGATGTGAAGACGATGTAATCAGTCCATCACCCTTGAAGTCGTATTTAAGTCTCCGCACTGTCGCTTGATCTTCAGATAGTTCCTGACTATGGAACTGAACTTCTCCAGGCCGAAGGACTGACAACCTCAAATTCTGCGACTTCAAGGGTGATGGACTGATTACATCGTCTTCACATCTCTACTGTTCCTGCCTACTTTCTATATTCGACTGAAGAAGCCTACTGTGTAGGCGAAACGTTTCGGAATAAAGTTGCCTAAATGTTGCCTATGTGTCTTACCTACCAACCTGTCGGTATTTTATACCATTTTGATGTTCACGTATTTGGTCCCGTTTTCTTATCACTTGAAAAAGATAATGATTACCTCGTCCTGATATTTCGCTTGTTGTAATTTTATATTTGGTCATTTTTTACCAGCAGAAGAGTTTTTAATCTTGAAGGGTTACATAAACATTTGTAGGGAAATTATAAGAAAAAAAAATAGGTTTTTAAGCTGTTTGTTTACATGTGATGTTATTATTGTGTTACGTGAGAAAGCGCCGATAGTTTGTTACATTTTGTCGTACTCTTCTGTGGCCATTATCGTTTAAGTGAATAACTAACTTACGAAGATGAGGATGTGGTAAGTAAGACACATGTGCAACAGTTAGGTATCTTGATTCCGAAACGTTTCGCCTACACAGTAGGCTTCTTTAGTGAGTAGAAGCAGTTGAGATGTAAAGACGATGTAATCAGTCTATCACCCTTGAACACGTAGTTTCGAGGTGGTCAGTCCCTCAGCCTGAAAAAGTGTGTTGCTCCATAATCTGGTTCCAGACTAAGGAGCAACACTCTTGGGCGAAACGTTTCAGAATAACGATACCTAACTGTTGCACATGTGTCATACTTACCAACCTCCAGGTATTGTGTATCATTTTAATATTCAAGGTGAGGACATGTTAAGAAAATGGTTTTCTATAATGGTGGCTCATCCCACAGCTCCCCCTGTGGTACACCCCATAGTTCTCCCCCGTGGCTTACCCCATGGTTCACCCCGTGGCTCATCCCACGACTCACCCCAAGATATTATATAGTCTTTGCAGTTGGTAACATGCCACCCCTGGTGGGGGACGATGAGCTGTACACAGTAAGATCATTCACATATAAAGTGGCCTTTACGTTAGCAGGGACCAGCCTCACCCCTCCATCCATGATCCATGGCTGCCTGGAAGCACGTTTATGCTCTCAACTGTGTTCCGTGGAACACCCTCCTGGTGATGCTTCGCCAGAGAGAAGCCTTATTATTATTACACACGAGGGGGAGCGATAAACTCATAGGGATCATATAGCACCAGGGGATGAATTGAAAGGTTTTCAGACTCGATTCAAGGAATTGATCCCCTCAGCAGCAGCAAGGAACCTGATGAAACTAAGACACGCAACATCTGGGTATCTTTATTGTAGACGTTTTGCCATCCAGTGGCTTTATCAATACAAATTCCAGAACATATCTTGAAGATAGTAGAACTATATACAGAAAATGAGGTAATCAGTCCCTCAACCTTGGAGTTGGTGCGAAGAGCACCGTAGTCGTGGAGATTCTGAAGCAGAATCAAGGAGCCTGGCGCTTTTATACTTGTCGGTATTGTATACCATTCTTGTACAGCTTGTCAGACACTGCAACAACATAGAGTCTTGATTCTGAGGATATGTACATAACCTTCACGACTACGACAACTACGACTTCAACTAACCCATCTCTTTGGGTAGGACCTGCTTCCACTGGGGAATCCCGCCTACCAGTGACTATGCCTTCGTCTGCCACACGTCCCCTTTCCACCCGACGTTAGTATAAAAGCGCCAGGCTCCTTGCTTCTGCTTCAGAATCTAAACGACTACGGTGCTCTTCGAACCAACTCCAAGGTTGAGGGACTGATTACCTCATTTTCTGTATATAGTTCTACTATCTTCAAGTTATGTCCTGGAATTTGTATTGATAAAGCCACTGGATGGCGAAACGTCTACAGTAAAGATACCCAGATGTTGCGTATGTGTCTTAGTTTCATCTTGTCGGTATTGTATACCATTCTCGTACAGCAAGGAACCTGTTGATAAATGAGACACTTTTGCAACATTTGGAAATTTTTGTTCTGGAAACGTTTCGCGAAACAACAATGGTCTGAAGAAACAACATTGGTCTAAAGAAAGCACTGGCTGGTGAAGCTTTTCCAGAATAGATATATCCTAATGCTGCACAAGTGATTCATATACCAACTTAGTTTTCTATACCTCTTATTCAGTCAAGGAACCCCCTTGAAAAGCCAGACATTAACAAATGCCGACATCTCACCATATAAATTTGCTGTAATTCAGAAACCGCAAGAGAAATCAACACAGCCGATCTCACAGTCTCAGGCAGTGTTGATAATTTGGAATGTTCAATCTTCATATCGTGTCTTTGGTCTTCTCGGAAGTCGAATACATCCAAAATATACTTGTGCCACTGATCTAGAGGGTTGTCCTACCCTCGAAGCTCGGTCTCTGGCCAGGCTTTCTTAATCAATGACTGTTTAACCAGTTGTACAAGAATAGTATACAATACCGACAAGATGAAGATTTAGACACATGTGCAACGTTTCGCCATCCAGTGGCTTTATCAGTACAAATTCTAGGACATAATTGAAGCCAGTAGAATCTCTATTGATAAAGCCACTGGACTGTGAAACGTCTACAAAAAGATATCCAGATGTTGCACGTGTCTAAATCTTCATCATTGTTTGACCAGGCTGTTTCCGTTAGTTGTCCGCTGGCCCACATTCCCAACACAAATTGGTTCATCTGTCACTTGGCGGAGGCAGGAGATCTGACTTAAGCCTACTTTTATTCACAATGATTTGATCACCATGGATTTAATGGTAAGTTGCATCATCTTCGTAAAGATCTGTGAAGTTGAACATGCGTACACAGCTGCTTAACCGACACTCCACCTGTCAAACCAACTTTGCCTGTGAGCTAATCATCTTGCAGTGGTAGTGCCATTTCCCGACTTGACTTCCTTGCGTTTTTAATAGAATGTTCATGCAATTTGGAATCATTCTCCTTACAGTCAATTCGGTCTAACACATAAACGAAACTAGTAATAGAATTTTTTACCATATTTCTCTCGCTGTAGCCTGTCATTCTTGTACTTCTGCTGGTTTACTTTGAAATAGTTTATGACCAGTAATGGTCTGAACATCAAAATGAATATGTTGGATGATAGACTTGAATTTCTTATGTCTTCTGCCAGCAAGTGACTATTTTCATCCACCTGTAAGTGGAAGATTTGATGTGATTTCTAAATAACTTCATAAAGCTCCGTTTAAGCAACACATCATTATTAAATGACGTCTCTCTCAAACAGAAAACATGTTATGCACCTAATCATTTCCCAGAAATATGTATCGAAATGCTAATAAGGCAACAGTCCCTTGATCCGTGCCGAAGGCTGAGGTGTAGTCACCTCCGTCTCGTGGCCTTGACGATAGCAACAGAGAACAATTCCTCAGGGGGATTTAGCTACCGCAGCGGACGTTAACCACCATATGTTCACGGTAGAGTAGGTAACGTAGCAATTTAGTGGAGTGTTTGCCTATAAATTTGTGGATTTTTCACCAAGCTTACCCTGGGTAAGTAGCAGTAATGGAATTCACTCTCACCACAAAGAAAGCCAAGACAATCTTATTAACAAGAGAACAATGATCTCGGTGCCTGTGGTAAGCAGAGTGACTTATCCTCTTCTCGCTCTCACAGTTCCTGTTCCATTACAGAACCAGAGAATGGGGCAGCGAACATATCTACAAAGGAACTCCAGGCTTTACCGCCCATGTCTCTCACTAGATAGTCATAAGCTACCTGCATATCTGAAAATGCCCCAGGAGTAAAGGTATCCAGAGTCCATGCTTCAAAAAGGTGCCAGTCAATTTTTATTTCAGCAACCGAAAGTGCAAGATTCCCTCAACTGATGAGAAAAATGATCACAGCCATACAGAATTCGAAATTCAAATACAGGTAGCAAGAACTAAATGAGTTTTTCCGTGAGAAAAAAAAACATTATGTTCAATAGTATTTTTGGGAGCTATCAGTTCGTTGATGTCAAAATCGACGTTCCTCATGACGGTCACACAGTATTCTTCTCCACACTGAGGCTCCCCAACTGGAGGGATAAGTGTGACTATAATGACATACAGTACCGACATGTTGATAAGAAAGAGACATGTGCAACAGTTAAATATCTTATTCTGAAGCGATTCACCTACACAATAGTTTCTTCAGTCGAATACAGAGGAGACAGCAGAAGCAAGAGAGATGTAAAGACGATGTAATCAGTCCATAACCTTAGAAGACGTAGTTTTGAGGTGGTCAGTCCCTCAACCTGGAGAAGGTTTATGCTCTATAGTCTGGAACAATGGGACGCTGAAGCAAGATAATGGAGACTTAAATACCTTAACAGAAGAGGCGAGACCCACTAGAAGAAAGAATGTATTCAGTGAGAGGCAGTGCAACAAAATCTACTGGGTAAGTTTGTAGCAGTGAGAGGAGTAGGATTTGCTAAACTGCCTCTCAGTGAATATCTTCTTTCTTCTAGTGGATCCCGCCGCCTCTGTCGCTAAGATTTTCTCTGCCTCACCTTGACAGTATGTAAGTCTCCATTATGTCGCTTCAGTAAGTCCCGCGTCAGGAAACATTTGTCCAGTTTCCTGGCGAATCTTACCTGTCCTAAGCTAACCTCGCTTCAGCCTCACATTGTTCCAGACTCTGGAGCAGAACTCTTCTCCAGGCTGAGGGACTGACCACTTCAAAATTACGTCGTCTAAAGTTGTGAACTGAAAGCATCGTCTTTATATATCTGCTGCTTTTGCTGCCTCTGTATCCTGCCTCTATTACTACTCCACTGAAAAAAGCCTACTGTGTAGGCGAAACGTTTAGGAATGAAGACACTTGAATGTTGCACGTGTGTGTTATCGATCAGGAGGGACAAGGGAGATGACGGTGCTGGTCTTCAAAAGCAAAGCAGTTAAGGGGGACGACAGTTCCCCTGGCTTCTAATAATGTTATTTTTCCCCTATAGTCCACCTCGTCTATAATTACTATCTAGAATCTAGCAAAGCTCAGACCTGTGCAACACAGGGAAACTCACGCGCCTCTTAAAGAAGCTGGGAATACACAGGTCGATGAACATGTGAACAAGATCTGTAGCAGCGATGAACATGTGAACAAGATCTGTAGCAGCGATGAACATGTGAACAAGATCTGTAGCAGCGATGAACATGTGAACAAGATCTGTAGCAGCGATGAACATGTGAACAAGATCTGTAGCAGCGATGAACATGTGAACAAGATCTGTAGCAGCGATGAACATGTGAACAAGATCTGTAGCAGCGATGAACATGTGAACAAGATCTGTAGCAGCGATGAACATGTGAACAAGATCTGTAGCAGCGATGAACATGTGAACAAGATCTGTAGCAGCGATGAACATGTGAACAAGATCTGTAGCAACGATGAACATGTGAACAAGATCTGTAGCAGCGATGAACATGTGAACAAGATCTGTAGCAGCGATGAACATGTGAACAAGATCTGTAGCAGCGATGAACATGTGAACAAGATCTGTAGCAGCGATGAACATGTGAACAAGATCTGTAGCAGCGATGAACATGTGAACAAGATCAGTAGCAGCGATGAACATGTGATCGATGAACATGTAGCACGATGAACATGTGAACAAGATCAGTAGCAGCGATGAACATGTGAACAAGATCATGTAGCTGTAGCAGCGATGAACATGTGAATAAGATCTGTAGCAGCGATGAACATGTGAACAAGATCTGTAGCAGCGATGAACATGTGAACAAGATCAGTAGCAGCGATGAACATGTAGCAGCAGCGATGAACATGTGAACAAGATCAGTAGCAGCGATGAACATGCAGCAGCGATGAACATGTGAACAAGATCTGTAGCAGCGATGAACATGTGAACAAGATCTGTAGCAGCGTACAAGGACAAAGCATCATTACTTCAACGGCTTAATTACCGACCAGACATATTTGCATCATTTCGGTTTATTTATTGATGAGATGTGTCGCCTGCTCAGCAGGCTTCTTCAGTCGAAATACAATGGCGACTACAAAAGTAGTGGAGAAGTAAATGTAACCTGATCAGTCCCTGGGCCTTCAATAAGTAATTTTGGCAAATGGACTTAAAGACTGGCCACTAATTTACTTCTTCAAGGCAGAAGAACTGACCACTTCAAATCTACAACTCCACTACTTCTCTTAACTCTTCTCTTTATCGACTGAAGATGTTTGCAAATTAGACGAAACGTCTCATCAATAGAGACACCATCTGTTGCACACGTATCTTTCTCAGCCAGAGAGGAAAAATATACCACAGATCGGCACGAGTGTCTGTCTGTGGGGGAAGGGGAGAGAGACAATCATAGGTAAAGCTGAGGAAAAATCAGAGGTAAAGCAGAGGGACAATCATTGGTAAAGCTGAGGGACAATTACAGGCAGAGCTGAGGAACAATCATAGATAAAGCTGAGGAACAATCATCCGCAAAGCTGAGGAATAATCATCAGTAAAGCTGAGGAATAATCATTAGTAAAGCTGAGAAACAATCATCAGTAAAGCTGAGGAACAATCATCAGTAAAGCTGAGGAATAATCATCAGTAAAGCTGAGGAATGATCATCAGTAAAGTTGAGGAACAGTCATCAGTAAAGCTGAGGAACAGTCATTCATAAAGCTGAAGAACAATCATCAGTAAAACTGAGGAGCAATCATCAGTAAAGCTGAGGAACAGTCATCCATAAAGCTGAGGAACAATCATCAGTAATGCTGAACAACAATCATCAGTAAAGCTGAGAAACAATCATCAGTAAAGCTGAGGAACAATGAGTAAAGCTGAGAAACAATCAACAGTAAAGCTGAGGAACAATCATCAGTAAAGCTGAGGAACAATCATCAGTAAAGCTGAGAAACAATCATCAGTAAAGCTGAGAAACAATCAGTAAAGCTGAGAAACAATCAGTAAAGCTGAGAAACAATCAGTAAAGCTGAGAAACAATCATCAGTAAAGCTGAGGAACAATCATCAGTAAAGCTGAGAAACAATCATCAGTAAAGCTGAGAAAGAATCAGTAAAGCTGAGGAACAATCATCAGTAAAGCTGAGAAACAATCATCAGTAAAGCTGAGGAACAATCATCAGTAAAGCTGAGAAACAATCATCAGTAAAGCTGAGGAACAATCATCAGTAAAGCTGAGAAACAATCATCAGTAAAGCTGAGAAACAATCATCAGTAAAGCTGAGAAACAATCATCAGTAAAGCTGAGGAACAATCATCAGTAAAGCTGAGAAACAATCATCAGTAAAGCTGAGAAACAATCATCAGTAAAGCTGAGGAACAATCATCAGTAAAGCTGAGGAACAATCATCAGTAAAGCTGAGAAACAATCATCAGTAAAGCTGAGGAACAATCATCAGTAAAGCTGAGAAACAATCATCAGTAAAGCTGAGAAAGAATCAGTAAAGCTGAGGAACAATCATCAGTAAAGCTGAGAAACAATCATCAGTATCAGTAAAGCTGAGGAACAATCATCAGTAAAGCTGAGAAACAATCATCAGTAAAGCTGAGGAACAATCATCAGTAAAGCATCAGTAAAGCTGAAACAATCATCAGTAAAGCTGAGAAACAATCATCAGTAAAGCTGAGGAACAATCATCAGTAAAGCTGAGAAACAATCAGTAAAGCTGAGAACAATCATCAGTAAAGCTGAGGAACAATCATCAGTAAAGCTGAGAAACAATCATCAGAAAAGCTGAGTAACAATCATCAGTAAAGCTGAGCATCAGTAAAGCTGAGAAACAATCATCAGTACAATCATCAGAAAAGCTGAGGAACAATCTTCAGTAAAGCTGAGGAACAATCTTCAGTAAAGCTGAGAAACAATCATCAGTAAAGCTGAGGAACAATTATCAGTAAAGCTGAGAAACAATCATCAGTAAAGCTGAGGAACAATCATCAGTAAAGCTGAGGAACAATCATCAGTAAAGCTGAGAAACAATCATCAGTAAAGCTGAGAAACAATCATCAGTAAAGCTGAGGAACAATCATCAGTAAAGCTGAGAAACAATCATCAGTAAAGCTGAGAAAGAATCAGTAAAGCTGAGGAACAATCATCAGTAAAGCTGAGAAACAATCATCAGTAAAGCTGAGGAACAATCATCAGTAAAAGTGACCGACATTCCAGAGTTTATTCCCTCCGAGATTTATTTTCTTTAATATTGTTCATAAGTTACTGACGAATAGAATAATTATAATGACATTATCTGACTCTCTAGTTTAAGTATAAGTTTTCTTCAATATTCTAAATTAAGTCCTTAAATACTGGCAAAACATTTGCTATTTTCCATCTATCTGCCAATGTCTTTTTTTTAATGAAATCCCAAAGATATTTGATAATTACTCGAAAAGTTTCTTAAATACAGAACTTTTTTTTCCGACAGTTTCAATGATTTTTCATTGAATTTTTCAGAAGTGGGAATAAATCAAAGTAAATCAAATTTATTTTTTTCTCGGATAATTCTACAACAATTTCAACAACTATTTTATTTCTGCTCATCTTTTTTTACCTAATAAATCTAGCTTTATTTCATATGTATAAAAATGACTTGTAAGATTGTTACTGATATACGATTTATTACCAACAGTTTCTTAAAGTTTATTTTGCTTTGTCTCAGTAATTCTTCGTATTTATTTCTAATTTGTTAAAATTTATAATTGTTACTCTAGAAATAGTAATAACACGACTGCAAGTAAATCAGGGAACAAACCCCTGCAAGTGACAGGCCAGTGTGTTAACGCACCCGCCTGCGAGCTTCAGGATTCACTTGCCAAGGGTTCAAACCCCACCCGTTTCATGATTTATAATTATTCGTGTGTGGGACACAATTCATTTAAAAAAAATCCATGGAATTTCTTGTCAAACTAAAATTTATGGTTTTATCTTTTTCATATCTGGAGAAAAGTCTTCAATACCATTGTTTTAAATACTAAAGTGTTTTGTAATCATATATTTTAGATTTGTTTTTTTCTCTTTAACTTCATTTTGTTTAGTGCAGATAAATCTATTGATGAATGTGTTATGTATACGTATAAACTAGTTGAGTTTTTGAACAATTTATCTAGAATGTGTGTGTGTGTGTGTGTGTGTGTGTGTGTGTGTGTGTGTGTGTGTGTGTGTGTGTGTGTGTGTGTGCTCATCTGTACTCACCTATTTGTGGTTGCAGGGGTCGAGTCACAGATCTTGTCCCCGCCTCTTCGCTGGTCACTACTAGGTCCACGCTCTCCCTGTTCCATGAGCTTTATCGTATGACTCGTTAAAGCTATGTAAAGATCCTGGCTCTGCTACATCACTCTCTAGGTTGTTCCAGTTTCTGACAACTCTATGGTTGAAGAAATATTTCCCAACATACCTGTTACATATCTAAGTTTTCTACTTCCAGCTGTGACCCTCTTGTTACTGTCACATCTCTTTACACCTTGTCAATTCTTCCCAGTATTTTAAAATGTCGTTATCATGTCCCCTCCATTCATCCTGTTCTCCAATCTCATTAGGTTGATTTCTCTTAACCTCTCCTCGTAGCACATACCCCTTTGCCCCGGGACTAGTCTTGTTCGAACCCTTTGCACTTTATATTCTCATATCTTCTTGTGCTTCACCATGCGTGGGTTCCATACATGTGCTGCTTACCCAGATATCGGCCTGCTGTACACGGTGTACAGAGTCTTGAACAATTCCTTACTTAGGTCTCGAAACAGTATTGTTAGGTTTGTCAGGCACCCATATACTGCAGCAGTTATTCGGTTGATGCGCACCTCTGGAGATGTGCTTGGTATTATACTCACCCAAAGATCCTTTTCCTTGATTGAGGTTTGCAGTCTTTGGCCTCCTATCTTGTTTTCTGTCTACTATGTTCTTTGTCCTTCCCCAATCGTGTCCAAATCTCTCTGAAGTTCTGCCTGATTTTCCGCATTAGCTTCAAATCGTCTGCAAACAGGGTCACCTCTGAATCTATCACATCCGTCATGTTATTCACAAATACCAGAAACACTGATTCATTTGGAACGCCGCCCATCACAGGCACCCACTCCGACACCTCGTCACGTGCCATGACTCGTCGTTGCCTTCCTGTCAGTGTTCTCTGACCCATTGCAGAGTCTTTCCTGTTACACCTGCCTGCTCCTCAGGATTTTGCAGAAATGTTTTGTGTGGAACTGTGGCGAAAGCCTTCTTACAGTCCAAGAAAATGCAGTCTACCCACCCCTTTCTCTCGTGTCTTCTGTCCTGTCGTAAAACTCCAGTAGTTTGTGACACAGGATTTCCCCTCCTGAAACCGTGCTGGTTATCGTGTATAAGCTCATTTCTTTCTAGGTGCTCCACCAGTCTTTTCCTGATAAACGTCTCCACACTTTGTGTGTGTGTGTGTGTGTGTGTGTGTGTGTGTGTGTGTGTGTGTGTGTGTGTGTGTGTGTGTGTGTGTGTGTGTGTGTGTGTGTGTGTGTGTGTACTTCCCTGTATGTAGTTGCACCGGTCGTGTGTGATCGTGTTCATTTTGCAATGTTGAGAACGGTGGAGGGAGAGAAGTACCTCTGGCCAGGTACCACAATACTCCACAATAACCAACTATAGTGTATTTTGGATAAGCGTTTCTCGAGCAGTAAGATTCTTCTTAGGACCACTTTCATCGTCGTAAATAAAAGGGAAATACCAAGTAATGGACTTTAAGCACCTGGTGAGGCGCTCCGAGATGTGCTCAGACAGTTTATGATAGTGCCAAGTGTTAGCACCGGGATTACAATACACATCTCCTTAGGGGCCATTTATAAACTGCTTCCTAACAATAGGCAAGACATTGTCGCATAAACTATATTTATTTTTAACCTTGGCTTTTGTTTTTATTTTCTTTCAAGATTAGGGTTTTAATAGTCTTTGCATTATTTTTTGTAGTGGATGTTGTGTTGTGTTTATCTGAAGTGTATGTAAGAATAGAGATGTTATATGGAGTGTTTTCCTTGTTTTCAGCAAGAGGAAGAGAGAGAGAGAGAGAGAGAGAGAGAGAGAGAGAGAGAGAGAGAGAGGAGGGGGGAGGAAGGAGGAGGTGGGGAGACCACCCAAAACCTTTGTTTTTCTTTCGTGAATCCATTAACCTAACAAACAGGTTCCTTCCGAGTTCCTTACATTTTCTCTTACATGGTTCAATTTCTCTAAGTAAAAACATTCCCCAGATCTCCTAAATCCTTCTTATTTTTCTGCAGTCATTCTTTCTATTTAACTCCTTACTCTTTGAAAAATAATTCTACTATTCACATTATCCAAAATACTCAACAGGATTATTCACCTATAATTCTTATGTTCTTCCCAGTCCCAATTTCTCTTTTATTAAGAACTATTGATGTTCTGTACCAGTCATTTGACTCCTTAGGTACCTTCCCTTCGCTCATACATACACTGAAAAATACACCAGCCACTAACAACATATTTCCACTCCTTATTTAAATATCTCAGTTTTAATCTCGTGTGTAATTATTGTTTACTAATATTTTTTCCTCATTGCCGCAAGCATTTCCATTCTTCACCTCTGAGCTCTACTGTAAACTTGCCACAAGTTATTCCTTCCTTCCACCTTACACTATTCCTTTTGTATACATTGAGGTATAAGTTTCATGGATTGCGAAGCGAATGAAATCAATATATTGGTACAACTCCTCACTCACTACTAGGCTTTATCATATACTTCAGTATGTCTGCGCATGAGTGAATCGTTGAGCCAATAAAAACTTCACAGCGTTAAGTGTGTTTTTTTTTTATCCAGTATTTTCTTCTCTGTTATCTCGCTCACATATACCAAGAATAGGAGAGGTCTCTATAGCAATCCTTGTGGAACCACACTCATTATATACAGTATCACATTCTGACACCTCTTCTCGGAATCACTTTTGATCTTCGCCACTATATGGCATTCTCCGGTGTTCCATCATCGAGTTTTTGTCCCAGTCTCTCGTGTGATGCAGTGTCACATGCTTTCTTTAAAGCTACCCATCCCTCTTTTCCTGCCTCACTTCTCTAACTTTCTTTTCGAACTCTAACATGTATCTCAGGGAGGATTTACCATTTTAAAAAATCTCTTCCTGGTAGTTGATTATGAAATAACTTATTTCCAAGTACTCCACCACTCTTCTGATTATTTTCTCCATTACTTTGTATAGTATGCATGTCATTAATGCTTTTCTACAGTTTAATGCCTTCTTGTCTATCTCCGAAAATAATGGGAATACTATCGCTGTCTTCTTGATCTGTAATGATCGTCATCTGTCAATTTACTTTTGGATTTTGGCTCCGTTCATAGAGTTGGATTTTCTGCTCCTGGTCATAGAGTCCACTAGCACACTTTGTAAGGCTCAGTTACATCTAATTCTTGTGCGTATGATATTCAGTACCTGATAGTGTGTTCAGTCTCTGTGATTACCTGAAGATATCACGTTTTTCTTTGAGAATGTCGCTTTTAATTTAGAGGGTAATTCCTCACAGACTTTCTTGTTTTGACTTTAGCTCCCTCATTCTTGCTTCTTGAGGTTTATTACCTGTTCATTTACTATCGTGCTTTTTATGATACAGTTATGTAATGCTCACAGGTTACATTTCCTTTTAACTTTCAAGTCATACTACAAGTGTTGTTCAGCTTCTCGTCTTTTTTACTTCTGTTTTCATCTGTAATTTTCTTTCTTCAGTTTTACCACGCTCTTGTACTGCGATTTTTCTTCTGCAATTTTTTTTAAACCACAGTTAGTTTTTTTTTTCTTATCATCGCAGCTTCTTCTGGATGTGAATTTTAACCACGCCTCTGGAATTTTAGGGGAAAATATTCAATCACCTCATTCACTGACTTTTCTTCCGGATTCCTTTGCCACTGTACTGCATTCCGGAAATCACTTAAGATATGCGAATCTCTTATTTAATTCTGCCAACTTCAAATGCACTTTCTGTCTTGCTGGTTCATGTACTTTGCTCTCTGCTGTCTCTCACATGTTGCAACACAGTTCTCATCATTACCTATTACGAACGCAATTCCAAGGCCTGTTGCACCTGACAAGGATCAAAGCTAGCAACTAAAGGCCAAGGCAAATACGACGGAGTAATTCTTTTCTTCACCCGTATATTCTCTTCACTAAGGTAGGTTCAGTATCTAAATTGACCAAGTTAACAATCACTCATAACAATTGATTTTGCACTTCAGAGTAGACAAGGGAGTATGTATACGACAAGCTTTTGTGAGCGTGCGTCTGCCACTCAGCCAGATGATACACCATATAACCTCAACCTGACTGTTAGAAGCTTTCAAGCAGTTGGTTAACTGAACTGGACAGTTCAGTAGAGCAGTGGGGGCCCTAAATAATCTGCTCTATCTAATTGTCACTTGGCGAGACATTCCAATGGATGTTTGATAAACAATGAATAAATTATAACATCAATGAACACCGCTTAACCTCTCTCATAACAGCTTTCCATGTTTGTGGTCCTCTGGGCAGGTCCCAGAATTTCCTCTCTATTTCTGTATGACAAAGTTTAAAAAAATTAACTTTGCTTTGATATTATTCGCTCTTCTCGCTGCTCCTGTTATAGTGTTTAAAACTGTTTTGTTACAGTTCTGATATATTTTGTTATATTTGTTTTATATTTTTGTTATATTTGAGGGTATGTTGTAGTTCACTGCTGCTAGTACCTCAGGTTCCTTAATTTTAATAATACCCACTGTGGAGTTATTTGCCTCCTCTCTGCATATATGGGCAAGCAGGAAAAAGTGATTGAAGGGGAGCAAGCACAGTGAACCGGTAGCAAGCCCGGAGGGAAGGGGAGGGGAAAAATGGAGTTTGGGTGGCATGTTTGAATAAACTACGTTTGCCTCTGTAATCTTGCTTGCATACCTCAAGCAGGTAATGGTGTGTGACGTCGATCCCCCTAATCAAAGATTAGTACGGACGCTGCGAATGAAAATATAGGAGTATGTTTAGTGTTAATAAATGAAGATAAATGTTGCCTGGCATTCGCTTATTTATACGTATTTTCTGCTTTAGAACGATGTATTCTTCTGCACAGAATATAAACAAAAAATCACTTGCAATGTTCCTCCGTAGATCTGCTTGAATGAATATAAATTATTTTGCAACAGAGCTTATTAATGTTAAATTAGACACATGTGCAACTCTTGGGTATCTTTATTGAGGAAACGTTTCGCCACACAGTGGCTTCATCAGTCCATACCAAGGAGAAACTTGAAGAACAGGAGGAGAATGAGGTAATCAGTCCCTCAATCTACAATCCTGTCAGATGTGATGAAAGGTTTGAAAAACCGACAAGTTGAAGATTGAGACACTTATGCAACATATTGGAATCTTTATTCAGGAAACGTTTCGCCACACAGTGGCTTCATCAGTCCAATACAAAGTAGAAATGCAGAAGGAGAGGAGGAGTTTGAGGTAATCAGTTCCTCAGCCTGGAGTCGATGTGTTCAGTCCATCAATCTTGTAGAATGTACAGCATAGGACTGATTACCTCAAACTACTCCTCTCCTTACGCATTTCTACTTTGTATTGGACTGATGAAGCCACTGTGTGGCGAAACGTTTCCTGAATAAAGATTCCCATATGTTGCATAAGTGTCTCAATCTTCAACTTGTCGGTTTTTCAAACCTTTCATCACAACTGTCAGACACTGCAGCATCATGGGATCTTGTTACAAAGAACTCTTCAACACTTGTCCAACCTTTGGACGAAGACCTACTTCGACTAGTGGATGGTGCCACTATGACCCCATCTCCTGCTTCTCCTCACCTCTCTACAGTATATAAGCCACGTCTAAGGCCCTATGCTGTACATTCTACAAGATTGATGGACTGAACACATCGACTCCAGGCTGAGGGACTGATTACCTCAAATTCCTCCTCTCCTTACGCATTTCTACTTTGCATTGGACTGCTGAAGCCACTGTGTGGCGAAACGTTTCCTGAATAAAGATTCCCATATGCTGCATAAGTGTCGCAATCTTCAATCCTGTCAGACACTGCAACTTCTTGGGATCTTAATACTTGGGAATTCTTCGCTTGCCTAGCCCTTGGGCACGACCTACTTCCACATTGAACAAATGTGACACCACCTACGACTGCTGCACCTCTCCTGCCATACGGTTTATAAGCTGCTTCTCCGCTCATATGCCGTATTCTATTCAAGATTGATGGACTGACCACATCGACGCAAGGTTGAGGGACTGATTACCTCATTCTCCTCCTGTTCTTCAAGATTCTCCTTCGTATAGACTGATGAAGCCACTGTGTGGCGAAACGTTTCCTCAATAAAGTTACCCAAGAGTTGCACATGTGTCTAATTTAATAGCATGTCGGTTCTCTGAACCATTCATGTACAGAGCTTATTAATGTTCTTTTACGATCACGAGACTTGATAGATACAGGGAAGGGAATTTTCTCGTCAATACTCAGGAGTGGAAGAGGGGGCAAGGAGCTCCCTTCTAAGTAATGGCGAGGTAAAGCGGGGGGCAAGGAGCTCCCTTCTGAGTAATGACAGTGGAGACGAGGGGAACTCAAAGGGCTCTCTCCTGAGTAATGAGGATTATTTTTATTATATTCAATTAGTGGTAGGGGCCACACAGTGTATTATGGAGGGAAGGTAAATATGACTGATGCGAGGAAATGGAGAGTAGCTCCATATCCTTGAATCAAGATTCATTCAACAGCGTCAAGTCATCTCATCAGAAGAGTGAATAATGAGGATGTTTAGCAGTGCTCAGAGAGTAATGAAAGTGCTCATAGAGCACCTTCCCGAGAAATTTGGGAGCTCGAGGAGCTCACTCCTGAGTAATGAAGTAACTCAGAGAACCTTCATGAGTAATGAGGAGGGTAATCGAGTAACAGGGAGCTTCCTCCTGAGTAATAACAAGGGAGAGGGGGGGACCATGTAGCTGTCTTGTGTATAATGAGAAGGGTGAAGGGATTCAAGGTGCTCCCTCCTCAGCAACGAGAAGGGTGAAGGGATTCAAGGTGCTCCCTCCTCAGCAACGAGAAGGGTGAAGGGATTCAGGGTGCTCCCTCCTCAGCAACGAGAAGGGTGAAGGGATTCAGGGTGCTCCCTCCTCAGCAACGAGAAGGGTGAAGGGATTCAGGGTGCTCCCTCCTCAGTAACGAGAAGGGTGAAGGGATTCAGGGTGCTCCATCAGTAATGAGAAGGGTGAAGGGATTCAGGGTGCTCCCTCCTCAGTAACGAGAAGGGTGAAGGGATTCAGGGTGCTCCATCAGTAATGTGAAGGGTGAAGGGATTTAGGGTGCTCCCTCCTCAGTAACGAGAAGGGTGAAGGGATTCAGGGTGCTCCATCAGTAATGAGAAGGGTAAAGGGATTCAGGGTGCTCCCTCCTCAGTAACGAGAAGGGTAAAGGGATTTAGGGTGCTTCCTCCTCAGTAATGAGAAGGGTAAAGGGATTCAGGGTGCTCCCTCAGTAATGAGAAGGGCTGACGCTATGTTACTAAGGATTTCCTCCACTGTCTTCCTTCAGATACTCTCCTAAACACTACTTTCTTTCAAATTCTCTCCAAAACATTGCTGCCTCTACTGCTCTGTGCTTAATATTACTCCCTCTTTCTTTATATAATTTTTTATCTTAACTAGAGTATATTTTCCATGGGCTATTATTATTCAGATTTTGTAATTATTAAGAAATATTGTCAATAGTTATTTTAAGCGATGTACTTATGTCGCTGGAAGATCCTATAACGATATCCTCGCATCCCATAATCCCAGCCTCCTCTGTCTCAACGTTTATATCTCAACGTCTCTATCTCAACGCAGGTAATGCGAATATTACAGGGTATGCATTTTTGCATATAAGATATATACGGATATATGCATGTGTGTGTGTGTGTGTGTGTGTGTAAGGAGTAAGGCCCCAGCTGCCAGCTTCAGGGAGTCCCAAAAGTCTAGAAAATATGGAGAACTTGCCCATCATTATATGTTTGTTCCCATAGGCTCAGAGACCCTTGGCTCATGGGGAAAGAGTGCATCTAAATTCCTTAAGGAGCTGGGAAAAAGACTCATAAGGGTAACTAGGGATCCCACGGCAACTAGTTTTCTGTTCCAGCGGCTCAGTGCGGCTGTTGAAAGGGGTAATGCCTGCTGTATTTTGGGCACACGCCCCAGCTCTGAGGAGCTGGATGAAATTTTCGCCCTGTAACCGGTGATACACACGTAACAACATGTACCTTATATGCCACCTTTATATCAACAATGTATCTCTTAAATCTTATATATATATTTTTTTTATTTTATTATCACACTGGCCGTTTCCCACCAAGGCAGGGTGGCCCGAAAAAGAAAAACTTTCACCATCATTCACTCCATCACTGTCTTGCCAGAAGGGTGCTTCACACTACAGTTTTTAAACTGCAACATTAACACCCCTCCTTCAGAGTGCAGGCACTGTACTTCCCATCTCCAGGACTCAAGTCCGGCCTGCCGGTTTCCCTGAACCCCTTCATAAATGTTACTTTGCTCACACTCCAGCAGCACGTCAAGTATTAAAAACCATTTGTCTCCATTCACTCCTATCAAACACGCTCACGCATGCCTGCTGGAAGTCCAAGCAAAACCTCCTTTACCCCCTCCCTCCAACCTTTCATAGGCCGACCCCTACCCCGCCTTCCTTCCACTACAGTCTGATACACTCTTGAAGTCACTCTGTTTCGCTCCATTCTCTCTACATGTCCGAACCACCTCAACAACCCTTCCTCAGCCCTCTGGACAACAGTTTTGGTAATCCCGCACCTCCTCCTAACTTCCAAACTACGAATTCTCTGCATTATATTCACACCACACATTGCCCTCAGACATGACATCTCCACTGCCTCCAGCCTTCTCCTCGCTGCAACATTCATCACCCATGCTTCACACCCATATAAGAGCGTTGGTAAAACTATACTCTCATACATTCCCCTCTTTGCCTCCAAGGACAAAGTTCTTTGTCTCCACAGACTCTTAAGTGCACCACTCACCCTTTTCCCCTCATCAATTCTATGATTCACCTCATCTTTCATAGACCCATCCGCTGACACGTCCACTACCAAATATCTGAATACATTCACCTCCTCCATACTCTCTCCCTCCAATCTGATATCCAATCTTTCATCACCTAATCTTTTTGTTATCCTCATAACCTTACTCTTTCCTGTATTCACTTTTAATTTTCTTCTTCTGCACACCCTACCAAATACATCCACCAACCTCTGCAACTTCTCTTCAGAATCTCCCAAGAGCACAGCATCATCAGCAAAGAGCAACTGTGACAACTCCCACTTTATGTGTGATTCTTTATCTTTTAACTCCACGCCTCTTGCCAAGACCCTCGCATTTACTTCTCTTATAACCCCATCTATAAATATATTAAACAACCACGGTGACATCACACATCCTTGTCTAAGGCCTACTTTTACCGGGAAATATTTTCCCTCTTTCCTACATACTCTAACTTGAGCCTCACTATCCTCATAAAAACTCTTCACTGCTTTCAGTAACCTACCTCCTATACCATACACCTGCAACATCTGCCACATTGCCCCTCTATCCACCCTGTCATACGCCTTTTCTAAATCCATAAATGCCACAAAGACCTTTTTAGCCTTATCTAAATACTGTTCACCTATATATATATATATATATATATATATATATATATATATATATATATATATATATATATATATATATATATATATATATATATATATATATATATATATATATATATATATATATATATATATATATATATATATATATATATATATATATATATATATATATATATATATATACATATATATATATGTCGTACCGAATAGGTAAAACTGGTCAATTCGCAAGAACTCGTTTAAAATTAAGTCCTTTCTAAAACTTTATCTTATACGTTTAAAAATATGTTTTTTTTTTTTCATTTATGTTAATATACAAATTTATGATTTTGTACTAAAGACACCTTAGGAAACTTGCGTAACCTTATTTTGACAAGTGCAATTTAATTTAGCCTAATCTAACTAAATATATTTCAGATTAATTTACAATAGTTTAATAAACAAACGCAATGAAATACTTTTTTTTCTCGTTAGGTTCAGAATGATTTTTGCAAAATTATTGTATACACAAATTTTCGCTTGCCTTGTTCGGCAAGAAGTGCGACGCCATTTAAGCCCAAATCGCACGACTTAAATGTGCGTGTGCTGCGTGCGTTCGCGCGCGCGCGCGCGCGCGCGTGTGTGTGTGTGTGTGTGTGTGTGTGTGTGTGTGTACTCACCTAATTGTACTCACCTAATTGTGGTTGCAGGGTTCGAGACTCAGCTCCTGGCCCCGCCTCTTCACTGATCGCTACTAGGTCCTCTCTCTCTCTGCTTCCTGAGCTTTGTCATACCTCTTCTTAAAACTATGTATGGTTCCTGCCTCCACTACTTCACTTGCTAGGCTATTCCACTTGCTGACAACTCTATGACTGAAGAAATACTTCCTAACGTCCCTGTGACTCGTCTGAGTCTTCAGCTTCCAGTTGTGACCCCTTGTCCCTGTGTCCCCTCTCTGGAACATCCTGTCTCTGTCCACCTTGTCTATTCCCCGCAGTATCTTGTATGTCGTTATCATGTCTCCCCTGACCCTTCTGTCCTCCAGTGTCGTCAGTCCGATTTCCCTTAACCTTTCCTCGTACGACATTCCCTTGAGCTCTGGGACTAGCCTTGTTGCAAACCTTTGTACTTTCTCTAACTTCTTGACGTGCTTGACCAGGTGTGGGTTCCAGACTGGTGCTGCATACTCCAGTATGGGCCTAACATACACAGTGTACAGTGTCTTGAGCGATTCCTTGTTAAGGTATCGGAACGCTATTCTCAGGTTTGCCAGTGTGTGTGTGTATGTATATACTCGCCTAATTGTGGTTGCAGGGGTCGAGACTTAGCTTCTGGCCCCGCCTCTTCACTGATGGCTACTAGGTTCTCTCTCTGCTCCCTGAGCCTTGCCATACCTCGTCTTAAAGCTATGTATGGCTCTTGCCTCCACTACATAACTTTCTAGACTATTCCACTTCCTGATAACTCTATGACTGAAGAAATACTTCCTAACGTTCCTGTAACTCGTCTGAGTCTTCAGCATCCAATTGTGACCCCTTGTTTCTGTGTCCCCTCTCTGGAACATCCTGTCTCTGTCCACTTTATCTATTCCGCGCAGTATTTTGTATGTCGCCAGGCCGATTTCCCTTAACCTTTCCTCGTAGGATTTTTCCCTGAGCTCCGGAACTAACCTTGTTGCAAACCTTTGCATTTTCTCTAATTTCTTGACGTGCTTGACCAGGTGTGGGTTCCAAACTGGTGCTGCATACTCCAGTATGGGCCTGACGTACACGGTGTACAGTGTCTTTAACGATTCCTTACTAAGTTACAGGAATTTAATTCTCAGGTTTGCCAGGCGCCCATCAGCAGTTATCTGGTTGATGTGTGCTTCCGGAGACGTGCTCGGTGTTATACTTACCCCAAGACCTTTAGCCACCTACCCTATACTTTGTGTGCCGTCTTCTTTGTCCTTCCCCGATCTTCATGACTTTGCATTTGGCGTGGTTAAATTTGAAAAGCCAGTTGCTAAACCAGGTGTCCAGTCTGTCCAGGTCTCTTTGTAGTCCTACCTGATCCTCATCTTATTTAATTCCCCTCATTAACTTCACATCATCTGCGAACAGGGACACTTCTGAGTCAGTCCCTTCCATCATGTCATTCACATATACCAAAATTAGCACTGGTCCTAGGACCGATCCCTGTGAGACCCCGCTCGTCACAGGCGCCCACTGTGATACCTCATCACGGACCTTGACTCGTTGTTGCCTCCCTGTCAGGTGTTCTCTGATCCATTGCAGTGCTCTTCCTGTTAAATGCGCCTAATCCTCCAGCTTCTTCACTAATTTCTTCTGAGGAACTGTGTCGAAGGCCTTCTTGCAGTCCAAGAAAATGCAATCAACCAACCCCTCTCTCTCATGTCCTACTTCTGTTACTTTATCATTAAACTCCAGAAGGTTTGTGACACAGGATTTGCATTCCATGAATCTGTGCTGGTTGTCGTTTATAATCTTGTTCCATTCCAGGTGCTCCACCACTCTCCTCCTGATAATCTTCTCCAGGACTTTGCATACTATAACGTCAGTGACACTGGTCTATAGTTTAGTGCCTCTTTTCTGTCCCCTTTTTTAAAAATGGAAACTACATTTGCCATCTTCCATACCTCAGGTAGTTGCCCAGTTTCAAGGGATGTGTTGAAGATTGTGGTTAGTGGCACACACAGAATTTCTGCTTCCTCTCTACGGACCCACATGGAGATGTCCGGTCCCATTGCCTTTGAGGTATCAAGGTCAATTAGCAGCAGCTTCACGTCTTCCTCAGTTGTGTGTATGTCATCCAACACTTGTTGGTATATTCCTTGTTGGTGTCCCCCTCTGTTCTGTCTTCCCAGAGTCCTTCCTCTCTCCACTGTAAATACTGCTTTAAATCTCGTGTTGAGCTCCTCATATATATGTATGTATGAATGTGTGTGTGTGTGTGTGTGTGTGTGTGTGTGTGTGTGTGTGTGTGTGTGTGTATTCATAAGTGTGCATATATGTATCAATACGTCTATTTCTTGTTTTGTATCTACATGTGCATATGAATGTATGTATGGAAGTTCTTTAGAAGAAATTGGCCAACTGGAAACCACACAGGCCACCAAAATACTTTCAATTAACAAACATCTGAGTGTAGGGTTAAAGCCGAGCAGAAGAGGTTTTCTCAAGTTGTTATATAAAAATAATTTATTTAATAAATTTCACAAATCGGAATTAACTGAGCACAGTGAGTGGGTCGAGTTTTTTTTTTCTTTTGAGGAAACCTACGAGCCTTGAAAGTTTGAAGCTGATCAGAAAACGATTTCACCAGTAAATTATCTGATTCCAACGATTCCAACTTTCGAACTATTTCAGTAGAATTTTCTTTTTTTCTTCTTTTCCGTTCACAGACTTACGGGGGATCTTCCCTCTTATACAATGCATCATCATTATATTTTGAAGCCCATCGGAAGAGGCATCCTTACTGAATGTAAATGATAATCACTACTTATTCAGTAAGATTTGTAATTTAGGATTTATGCTGTCTATTTACAGCACGAAGCTTGTGTTCAGGAAGCCTCTCAGTTGTCAATATTTGAAGTCAATCAGAAGAGACATTGTCCAGTTAAGGAGCGGATTCCAAAAATTTCAAGTATAACTATTGTTTTTTTCAAAGATTTGCCTGCACTCAAACTGACCGTAATAGGTACTATCATGGTCCTGATTTGCATCATCCATTACACTAGTAAGAGGATGACCGAGATATATATACCATGATTTAACGGGAATAAAAATATTAGTGTTTTCACTCCTATGTAAATTTCACTCTAGGACATTGTCCAGTCACAAAACATCAGATTTCAATAACTGAAGCTACGCCGCTGAGGTTTTGGTAATTATAGGTGTCATTCGAGGAAGCTGAAGATTTTAGCATCTTTGGTAAGAGGGCACCATGGCAACTGCGCCAAGAATTGTGTCTTAGTTACCATACACCAGCATTAAAAATTTCCAGCTGATCAGTTGAAACTTTCTCGAGTTATGTCATAAAAAGAAAACTTGGAGAAATAAAAAATGAAAAAAAAAGAAAAGAAATTCTGGCAGTCACAGGAACACATTTGGTGACATCAGTTTACAGAATTTATTTTTTGTATTCGAATATGTTGTGTAAAGAGATAATTATTATCAGGTATCCCAAAAGGGACACTTTTCAGTAACTGCTTGATTTTTTTCTTATTCCTTCCTTTTTTTCTTATTGACCTTCATTTCTCTCATAACACGAGAAAACTTAATTCGATCGTCTTCAAATTTTTAAAGCCCGTGTAGAGTAACTAGACCAACATTCTAGGAACAATTCTCATGTGCAGGTGTCCCATGACGAAAGTTGTAAGAAAGATTCCAATATCGTCGAATGGCTCCGTCAGGTTTCGAAACCTTCTGTAGCATAGGTAGCATAGTTTGAATCCTTTAGAAAGATTCCTCCTATCTCGACGATGATTGAGAGTGAAATCCACGTCAGTAGATGCTCATCTGCCAGTTTTGTGTAAAATAGTGAGAAATTATGTTTCACCTTAAATCCTTAGATATACTGAGCCTTTCACTTCAGTATTTAATGGCTGATACATCTGATGGACACGATATGTACTTTATTTTAGTTCGTGTTCGAGTAAACATTGACTAGAGACTTCCTGGAGGGCGTTCCGAAGATCAACGCCCCCCTGGCCCGGTCCAAGACCAGGCCTCGCAGTGGCTCAGGACCTGATCAATCAGGCTGTTACTGCTGACCGCACCCATCCAACGTACAAACCAGAGCCCTACTGACCAGGTACTGGCTTAAGGTATCTGTACAGCTCTCTTGAAGACAGATGCTGGGAGGCAGTTGAATAATCTTGAGCCCTTGATACCTATTGTGTTATCTCTTAAGGTGCTCCTGGCGCCCTTGCCTTTCGCCGGGGGATGTTGTAGCATCTATCGAGTTTTTCCATGTATTGGCGTAACCAATACTGAAAAGAGGAGAAATTGTTGAAGTTTCCAGTATCATGAGAGGAAAAAATGAGGGGAAGTCACAAGGATTATAATGAGGGAAATGCATGGGGATATGCTACGGCCATTACCACTACAAGGAAACGTGTTGGGGTGACTACCTTTCTAAGGAGGGAAACGTGTTGGGACTATTAGCTAAATAACGAGGGAAATGTTCTGCTGCTACCTGCGATATGAGGGGAAACGTAGTGGGCCACCCGAATTTTAAAGAAGGGGACTTGTAGGGGTAACCAGCACAATAAGAAATTTGTTAGAGACTTTAATATTTTACGAAAAAAAAAATGCGTTGGTACCGCCAACACTAAGAAAAAAACCGTGTAGAAGCTGCTGGCATAGTAAGGAAGGAAACGTGTTTTGGCTACAATCATTATAAGGAAGGAAACGTGTTGTCACCAGCATTGTAAGGAGTAAAACATGTTATGGCCACCAGTAGTGTATAAGGAGATAAATATGGTTATTCGTGAATTATAATTAAAAAAAATCCTGTTGGTGCACAAGCATTGTGAAGGAGGAAACGTGTTTGGGTCAGTATCCGCGTAAAGAAAGAAACGTGTTATGGGCCACCCGAAATGTAAGAGGGGAGGCCATTTGGTGCCACTAGTAGTTTCAGGAATGTGTTAGGGCCACCAACATTGTTGGAGAGAAACCGTAGTGGAAACACCATCACTATAAGGAAGGAAACGTTTTGTGGCCTCCAGTATTATTAGGAGAGGAAACGTGCTGTGGCCACCAGCAATATAAAAAGGCAACGTTTTGGGGCCACCAACACTATAAGGAGGAAAATTTGTTGAGGGTCGCCATCATTTTATAGGGGAGAAAAATGTTGAGGGTCGCAATCATTTTGAAGAAGGAAACATGATGGAGATACCAGCAGTGTGAGAAGGGAAATTTGTTGGGTCACTGGCATTATAAGAACGGCTCTTCCTTCTCTCCCTCTCATCCATTCCCTTCCTCCCTTCCTTGCCTCTTCTCACCTTCCAAGCATTCGACATGATTTTTTGTGTATAAATAATTCCAAAAATTAATGCAAATGTTGCTATCATATATTTTGACTCCATAAGGACTTCAGTGTTAAGTCTGCAAGAAATCTGACAGAGAAATAGCCGTAAGTGCGTCTCTGAATGATGAAAGTGTTTGTTTATACTGGTTGTGAGTAGCGGCTGCAGGTCCACAGGCTGTGTGCTACTTTCATATTAACACTGTTCTGTGCTGTGTTGTGGCCATCTGCTTCGCAGTATCCCGGCAGCTTCCTCACAGCGTAGGAGATTACGAAACTCGTGGCCACATCAGACCTATATTGCCACCAGCTGCACACACTGTATCACAGAGGAAAGGGCAGTATTACCTAGTGCATCACGACACAATATGCGCTACAAAGCGTGCAGAACGCCTGAGGACAGTGTTTCCCTGAACAAAATTATCTGCAAGTCTGTGAAGGATTCTAATTATGGTATTCCTAGGGACGATACTAGATATCCTAGTAAGAGATTTAGAATACAAGATCCGGGTTAAGACACTATCATTACAATGCTCTTAGACAACATAATAGTCTACAAGTCGAGAACGAGTCCGAGAAACTAGCAGAGGAAGATAATATTCAAATTATTAACCGGAGACTAAAATCAGTACCTGACCAGCCCGGCTGTGGTTCGTACGTAAGTTTTCGTGCGGCCAGCAGTAACAACCTAGTTGATCAGACCCCTGATCCACCGCGGGGGCGTTGACCCCCGAAACCCTCTCCAGGTATACTCCAAGAGAGGATTAATAACCCATGAGTATCCAAGAAAACCAAACAATGTATCCTAATTCTGTGCGACTCCCAAATAGCGAGTAACTTGCCTAGCATAGGATTTGAGCCCTAATCACTTGGGTTGTGCACCGAAAGCTTTACAATGAGCTAAGAACACAGCTTGATAAATGTAGCAAAAATCAGCGGACTCAGACATGGTAAACGTTGCAACTCCCTCAATGTACTCTAAGTTCTGAGTTCCGGGCGATTCACCAGGGGCATTTATTTCACCCCACCAGAGCCGCTGTACAAACTCCGCTTACACAACTCTTACCTGAACTGAACATGAGAAATCACATTAATTTAAGCTGCGCTTAAACAAAAACGTGCAACGACGATTAAAATACAATGAAACTAAAAGTATTCCTTTCTCACAATCCAGGAATGGAAAAACAGTATGTGTTTTTCTGGAAAATGGGAACACTTCACAGACGTGTGGAAGAAAACGGTTCCAGGTTAAGCAGGGTGAAAGTCTGGGTTGGAAGGTGGTGGTGGTTGGAAGGGAAAGGAATAGTGTGATGAAGAGATTAAAAGAGGTAGTAAAAAACTTTGCCAGATCAGCAGAGACTCAAGCAATGAAAATCTCGGAGATGAAGGAGGCTCAGAGGGGCTTACAGCTAGTATTATGAAAAAGTTGGAAGATTCCCGGAGACCCATCCAGGGGAAAAGAAATCCACAAAAATTTAGCTCACTCTGAACACAAGGGGGGAAAAACTATCAAGGTGTATAATTCAATCCATTATTTGTTAGTTCTCTTACTAAATTATATTGTTTCCATCTTTTTCCATTTGCATGATTAATATGTTTAACTATCGTTAAGCTGTAAGGTTACCTGTATTATTTGCATGATTTACTTGTCTAAATTAATGAGAATTTTCCGTATCAATACCATGTCTAACTTTCCTTTAAATATATACATCATTAACTTGTCTAAATTTTCTTGCATTACCTATATGATTAACCTGTCTAAATTCCCATGTATTATTTGTATGATTAACCTGTCTAACCTACCTTGCATAATTTGTATGACTGACATGTGTAACTTTTCGTCTATAATCTACATGATTAACTTTCATTAAATTATTTATATTATCCATATGATTAACTAGTTTCAATTTCCCTGTAATTTTTGAATGGTTACTCTGTCTAACTTTTATTTGTATTATCAGTACTAATAACCTGCCTAACCATCCGTGGATTTTCTGTAAGATTAACTTGCCTAACCTTTGTGATTTTTCTTTGTAACTCTCCTGGGTGCTTTATTCAAACCAGAACAAACTGTTATGTCTTTACACAAATAACCCGAACGTAGGAGACGTGCATGTCCATCGCTCGGATACAGGCTTTTCTATTTCCGTTTCTTGCCAATGCACAGCGGTGTGTACATTGAGTACTTTTCTTACCGTGCTCCCTCTGTTAAGAAGAGTGTTCTTATTTTTCCCCTCTCTTTGTGACTTCTGTATTGTGAACCCTCACTTTTTTTGACTCGGCAATTTCCACCTTCCGCGATTCGTTTTGTCGCCTCGGCTACCCTTCCATTTTCATGAACTCTGCCTACTCACGTACTAAACGGACTTTATTCTCTCCCAAACTTCTCTTGTCAAATCTTATCTTCTTTGTCTTCCCCATATTCCAGTCTCCTAAATTTTAACATCTCCCTCCGCTCCTTAGACATCAAACTTACTTTTAGTTAACCTAACACCCTTCGTAGTAATCGAGTTCGCTCCTCTCCTGCTACTGATGCTTCTGAGTCTACTCATTTTCCTGCTCATCTTGTCCTCTCCTTTTGAGAAACTTCGTTTTCTTCTCACAGACTTGAAGAGCACAAAAGAAGTGTTAGACTAGGCAACACCATTAATGCATTTTTCTGCCGTGTTAGAGATCACGGTCATTCTGTGAACTGGTCCTCTGTTAAAGCTGTCTACCCTTCTAGCTTTCAGAGATGCCATCTTGATGAAGCATTCCATATACACAACTTTCCTCAGTATGAATCGTTGTCCTGGCATTGCGTCTGTAGATGCCTTCAGAACACTCATCACTTCACCTGATATTTATCTCCTTCCCTACCTCTTTGCCTTTCCTACATTTCCTTTGCCTTTCCTTTCTTCTGTGCAAGTTGGTACTGGCCAATGTTTTTCCCCTAGTTTCTCTCCTACCCTCAAGACCATTAGCTCTTTTGTACAGCGCAAATACTTCTACTACTACTACTACTACTACTATGATGTAGGTAGGTAGTCAGTGATCACTAACTACCTATATCATCATAAAAAGGTCAAGTGTTGTTGGGGGTGGCAGCGAGGTGTAGTCTCGTCCTTATATGCTCTGCTGTTAACCTTTTATTTTTATAGATAAGTTTACAATAATTACAATGATTTAATAAACAAACACAATGAAAAATGTTTTTTTCGTTAGGCTCAGAATGATTTTTGCGAAAATACTGCACACACAAATTTTACTTGCCTTATTCGGCAAAATGAGCGTTGTTATTTAAGCCAAAATCGCAAGTTTTATCTATTCGGCACGACATATTGATTGGTGCATGAGTTTGGTAGGGTATGTAAAAGAAGAAAGTTAAAATTGAATATAATAAGAGTAAGGTGATGGGGATAACAAAAAGATTAGGTGACGAAAGACTGGATATCAAATTGAAGGGAGAGAGTATGGAGGAGGTGAATGTATTCAGATATTTAGAAGTGGCGTGTCAGCAGATGGGTCTATGAAGGATGAGGCGAGTCATAGAATTGATGAGGGGAAAAGGGTGAGCGGTGCACTTAGGAGTTTGCGGAGACAAAGAACTTTGTCCGTGGAAGCAAAGAGGGGAATGTATGAGAGTTATACCAACACTCTTATATGGGTGTGAAGCATGGGTGGTGAATGTTGCAACAAGAAGAAGACTGGAGGCAGTGCAGATGTCATGTCTGACGGCAATGTGTGGTGTGAATATAATGCAGGGAATTCGTAGTTTGGAAATTAAGAGGTGCGGGATTACCAAAACTGAAAAGGGGTTGTTGAGGTGGTTCGGACATGTAGAGAGGTTGGAACAAATTAGAATGACTTCGAGAGAGTATTAATCTGTAGTGGAGGGAAGGCGGGGTAGGAATCGGCCTAGGAAAGGTTGGAATGAGGGGGTAAACGAAGTTTTGTGTGCAAGGGGCTTGGACTTCCAGCAAGCATGCGTGAGCGTATTTGATAGGAGTGAATGGAGACAAATGATTTTTAGTACTTAATGTGCTGTTGGAGTGTGAGCAAGGTAACATTTATGAAGGGAATCAGGGAAACCGGCAGGCCGAATTTCAGTCCTGGAGATGGGAAGTACAGTGCCGGCACTCTGAAGGAGGAGTGTTAATGTTGCAGTTTTATAACTGTAGTGTAAGCATGCCTCTGGCAAGACACTGATATATATATATATATATATATATATATATATATATATATATATATATATATATATATATATATATATAAATATATATATATATATATATATATATATATATATATATATATATATTCTTCTTCTTTCAACTAACCAGCCGTATCCCACCGAGGTGGGGTGGCCCAAAAAGAAAAACAAAAGTTTCTCTTTTTAAATTTAGTAATTTATACAGACTGCGAAAAGGATTTAGGAGTTCTGGTTAGTAGTAATCTTAAACCAAGACAACAGTGCATTAGTGACACGAAATCGTAATGACACGATTGCAAACAAACCATACCACGGGCGGGGATAGAACCCGCGATCTGAGAATCTCAAAACTCCCCGCCCGTGGTATGGTTTTTTTTAGTGCGTTAGTGTTCGCAATAAAGCTAACAGAATTCTTGGCTTCATATCTAGAAGTATAAATAATAGAAGTCCCCAGGTTGTTCTTCAACTCTATGTATCCTTGGTTAGGCCTCATTTAGACTATGCTGCTCAATTCTGGTCACCATAATACAGAATGGATATAAATTCTATGGAAAACGTACAGAGGAGGATGACAAAGATGATCCCATGTATCAGAAATCTTCCCTATGAGGATAGACTGAGGGCCCTGAATCTGCACACTCTCGAAAGGCGTAGAATTAGGGGGGATATGATCGAAGTGTATAAATGGAAAACCGGAATAAATAAAGGGGATGTAAATAGCGTTCTGAAAATTTCCAGCCAAGACAGGACTCGCAGCAATGGTTTCAAGTTGGAAAAATTCAGATTCAGGAAGGATATAGGAAAGCACTGGTTTGGTAATAGAGTTGTGGATGAGTGGAACAAACTCCCGAGTACAGTTATTCAGGCTAAAACGTTATGTAGTTTTAAAAATAGGTTAGATAAATACATGAGTTGATGTGGGTGGGTGTGAGTTGGACCTGACTAGCTTGTGCTGCTGGGTCTGGTGCCGTGCTCCTTCCTTGAGTGGAGGTGACGAGACTGAGTAGGTCATTTGGCTAATCCCGGGGGGGGAGGACGACACACACACGCACATGAACAGGTACCACACACACATGGACAGGTACCACACACACATGGACAGGTAACACACGCACATGAACAGGTACCACACACACATGGACAGGTATCACACACACATGGACAGGTAACACACTCACGCACATGAACAGGTACCACACACACATGGACAGGTACAACTCACACATTGACAGGTAACACACACACGCACCTGAACAGGTACTACACACACATGGACAGGTAACACACACACACACACACACACACACACACACACACACACACACACACACACACACACACAGGAGAGATAGGGGGGACATGATAACGACATACAAAATACTGAGAGGTATAGACAAAGTGGACAAAGACAGGATGTTCCAGAGATGGGACACAGCAACAAGGGGACACAGTTGGAAGTTGAAGACACAGATGAATCACAGGGATGTTTTTAAGTATTTCTTCAGCCACAGAGTAGTCAGGAAGTGGAATAGTTTGGGAAGCGACGTAGTGGAGGCAGGGCCCCTACATAGCTTTAAGCAGAGGAACGATAAAGCTCAAGGTTCAGGGAGAGTGACCTAGTAGCGACCAGTGAAGAGGCGGGGCCAGGAGCTAGGACTCGACCTCTGCAACCTCAACTAGGTGAGTACACACACACACACACACACACACACACACACACACACACACACACACACACACACACACACACACACACAAACACACACACAAAGACAGGCAACACACACACACACATAGACAGGCAACACTCACACACATGAACAGGTAACACACACACAAATGAACAGGTAACACACACACACACACACACACACACACACACACACACACACACACACACACACACACACACACACACACACACACACACACACACACACACACACACACACACACACACACACACACACACACACACATGGACATGTAATATACACGTACATGATCAGGTAACACACATTAAAGATTAAGTTCAATCGCAAACTTCTGTACCTCTGCACTAACAGTCGATGGATGGAAAGAAATGGGGCCAGAATCCCTGATAAACAACCTTTTCTAGATGTCCTCATTCACAAAGTAGATAACTATCTACCGTAAACCTACAAACAAAAATGTTCTCACCCACTTTTATTCCAGTCAAGAATCTAAGACGAATAGAGGCATCATCATCGGATCTTTCCTAAGAGCATAATACCGAATTTGTAGTCCTGAGTTTCTTGACGAGGAATGTACTTGCATACACCAAACCTTCACTGATCTACATTTTCTTCCCTTTTCATCAAAGACTGCAAGAAAAGAGCTCTTCGGATCATTAATTCTCTACGCACTAACACCACTCCTAACAAAGTTATAATCCTTCCCAACAGCCAGGTTGCACTGAACGTGTCTAAAGTGCTCGCACAAACTAACACTAGAGTCGCCTTTACATCCAGAACTTCAATAAGGGATCTAACCAGGACAAAGTCGAACCACCACGAACCATTCGATGCAGTTTACACTATACCTTGTGGAGACGGCGACAGAAGATATGTAGGTGAAACAACAAGGAACCTTGAAATACGTGTCAATGAACACCTTAATACATGTAGGAACGATAACTTGAATAACGTACATAGTGCACTAAGGTGCACTATGTACACTAACAAACTCTGTCAGCAACTAACAGAAACTTTGTGACAAAAATGTATTCAAAGTTTGTGATTTAAATTTCACTCAAATTGTCTGAAATATTTCACTTGAAATCTTGAGTCTTGCGACTTCCTGGGTTAAGTCTAGACTGTTTTTAAAATAGTTTGTGAGTGAATCAACAAGGAAAATATCTGGTGTTGATGGTGTAACCTGACAAACTTGTCTCTCCAACAACACCTGACAAACTTGTCTCTCCAACAACACCTGACAAACTTGTCTCTCCAACAACACCTGACAAACTTGTCTCTCCAACAACACCTGACAAACTTGTCTCTCCAACAACACCTGACAAACTTGTCTCTCCAACAACACCTGACAAACTTGTCTCTCCAACAACACCTGACAGACACTAATAAAGAATATTTAGTGTTGTACAAAGTGTGTAAACAACATATATTCTTCAGGTAAATAAGGCCACATATAAGGTGCTTAAGTAAATATATCAAAGACTGAACAACACTTGCTAAAAGATCCCACATTTAAATGATGATAAAAATATGGAATGTTTATTCTTATAAACCATTATGTTTAGATTAGTAAAGCAAGAAATATAATAAACATGAATAAGGTTATTGTTTTAAATATCTGTTTATTAATTTAATTTCATTCATTATATTACAAAAAAAGATATCATATGAAAGTGTAATAAAATTATCTCATATAAGAAGAAAAAAAGCAAGAAAATAGAAAAAAGATAGTTTGACCTGGTGAGCATCAGGGCCCCAGAGCTGGATCAGGGCCCCAGAGCTGGATCAGGGCCCCAGAGCTGGATCAGGGCCCCAGAGCTGGATCAGGGCCCCAGAGCTGGATCAGGGCCCCAGAGCTGGATCAGGGCCCCAGAGCTGGATCAGGGCCCCAGAGCTGGATCAGGGCCCCAGAGCTGGATCAGGGCCCCAGAGCTGGATCAGGGCCCCAGAGCTGGATCAGGGCCCCAGAGCTGGATCAGGGAACTATAGCTGGATCAGGGCCCCAGAGCTGGATCAGGGCCCCAGAGCTGGATCAGGGCCCCAGAGCTGGATCAGGGCCCCAGAGCTGGATCAGGGCCCCAGAGCTGGATCAGGGCCCCAGAGCTGGATCAGGGCCCCAGAGCTGGATCAGGGCCCCAGAGCTGGATCCCAGAGCTGGATCAGGGCCCCAGAGCTGGATCAGGGCCCCAGAGCTGGATCAGGGCCCCAGAGCTGGATCAGGGCCCCAGAGCTGGATCAGGGCCCCAGAGCTGGATCAGGGCCCCAGAGCTGGATCAGGGCCCCAGAGCTGGATCAGGGCCCCAGAGCTGGATCAGGGCCCTCGAGCTGGATCAGGGCCCCAGAGCAGGATCAGGGCCCGAGAGCTGGATCAGGGCCCTAGAGCTGGATCAGGGCCCCAGAGCTGGTTCAGGGCCCCAGAGCTGGATCAGAGCTGGATCAGGGCCCCAGAGCTGGATCAGGGCCCCAGAGCTGGATCAGGGCCCCAGAGCTGGATCAGGGCCCCAGAGCTGGATCAGGGCCCCAGAGCTGGATCAGGGCCCCAGAGCTGGATCAGGGCCCCCTGGATCAGAGCCCCAGAGCTGGATCAGGGCCCCAGAGCTGGATCAGGGCCCCAGAGATGGATCAGGGCCCCAGCGCTGGCCCCAGAGCTGGATCAGGGCCCCAGAGCTGGATCAGGGCCCCCTGGATCAGAGCTGGATCAGGGCCCCAGAGCTGGATCAGGGCCCCAGAGCTGGATCAGGGCCCCAGAGCTGGATCAGGGCCCCAGAGCTGGATCAGGGCCCCAGAGCTGGATCAGGGCCCCAGAGATAGATCAGAGAAATTGAGCTGGATCAGGACCCCAGAGCTGGATCAGCCCCAGAGCCCCAGAGCTGGATCAGGGCCCCAGAGCTGGATCAGGGCCTGGATCAGGGCCCCAGAGCTGGATCAGGGCCCCAGAGCTGGATCAGGGCCCCAGAGCTGGATCAGGGCCCCAGAGCTGGATCAGGGCCCCAGAGCTGGATCAGGGCCCCAGAGCTGGATCAGGGCCCCAGAGCTGGATCTCAGTGTGGCTGTCTACCTTCCTAATTCAGTTTTATTTTTTCTTATAGTTTGTGTAAAGGTTAATTACCTATTTATAATAACTTATCGATAGTAATTATTTGTGTTATCATAACTGTTGTGAGAACAATACTTGTACTCACAACTTTCTCCTGCAGCTCATAACACTACTTAAATACTCAGTAAAGCAATATTTCTGCAACCTTTTTCATCACTGCTTCTTCCATAACTTAAGATTGAAGTTTCTGTTCGGTTTTAAACCGTTTCATGATTAATCATTGCAACATTTAATCAAGACTTACCAACTGAAAAATAATTTAATTAGGAGATATGAAGTAAAGAAAGTATGTAATGTAATTAATATGAAGTGTACTATGGTTAGTTAGACGACAATCTACCTAGACATTATCACCATAGTGTTCCAGACAGTTCATGGTACAGTATATGCTAACTTCTGTACATCACAGATCACAACACAACATCAAGAGGAAAGGAGTGGAAGAGGATACAGTGATCAGTGAAGTCACGAGGAAACCATACCACGGGCGGGATTTGAACCCGCGGTGTTGTGAATGTTTCTGAATGTGAATGTTTCTAGCGTAACACTGTGGATGTTGTGAATGTTTCTAGTAACACGTAACACTGTGGCGTGGAACATGTTGTGAATGTTTTAGCGTAGATTTGTAGTGGTAACACTGTGGATGTTTGTGAATGTGGAACACTGTGGATGTTGTGGATGTTTGTAGTGGAACACTGTGGATGTTGTGGATGTTTGTAGTGGAACACTGTGGATGTTGTGGATGTTTGTAGTGGAACACTGTGGATGTTGTGGATGTTTGTAGTGGAACACTGTGGATGTTGTGGATGTTTGTAGTGGAACACTGTGGATGTTGTGGATGTTTGTAGTGGAACACTGTGGATGTTGTGGATGTTTGTAGTGGAACACTGTGGAACTTGCACATGGCAATAATTCACAAAATTTTGTCCTGGTTACCGTACACGAGCGTTGAAATTGAAATCCGTTGAAATTCAAAAAGCTTGAAATAGAAAAAGGACCAGAGACCCACTCAAAGGTCCCGAAGGTTCCAGATAGGGAAATTAGATAAAAAACAATTACGTATATGGAAAAACAACAGATTAACATATCTGGTAGGTCAAAAGAGAGACATCTACAGGAGAATAAATAAGGCAGAAGGGCACTTAAGAAATAAGTATATTCAATTAAAAAGAGAAATTTAAAAAACGGAATAAGAAAAGTCAAAAGACATTATGAAGTTAAAGTCGCAATGAACTCGAGGAATAACTAAAGGATTCTTTCATGTAAATAAGAGAAAGATTATGGACAAGACAGATCCACTTAAAAGTTGCTCAGGTTAACTGACTGAGTAAAGTAAAAGGACACAAGTGCAACTAATGTGACATTTTATTGTGGCAACGTTTCGCTCACCAGGAGCTTTGTCAAGCCGTTACAAACAGTACATAGACACAGAGGATATATATAGGCTTAGAGTGAGGTGCAATACTAGTGGTAGAACAATTAAATTGCACATGAGTAAATGGATATAAAAGCTAATTGCAAGTTAATTGTTCTACCATATTATATTACTACTACTACTACCACCACCTGCAATATTATATTACTACTACTACTACTACTACTACTACTACCACCTGCAATCACACCTCACTCTAAGCCTATATATACCATCTGTGTCCATGTACTGTTTGTAACGGCTTGACAAAGCTCCTGGAGAGCGAAACAATAAAATGTCACAATAAAATGTCACAATAAAATTGCCACAATAAAATGTCACATTAGTTGCACTTGTGTCCTTTTACTTTACATATTGTCGGTAATTCTATCAAAATATATACTAACTGACTGAGAGTTAGAAACAGATGTGCTCAGTCTTCAACACTTGTCACAGTAAAGAAACACAAGATCAGTACAGTAACATACAAGAACAGTACAGCACAGTAACACACATCAGTACAGTAACACAAAAGATCAGTAAAGTAACACAAAAGATCAGTACAGTACAGTACCACAGAAGATCAGTACAGTAGTAACACAGAAGATCAGTACAGTAACACAGAAGATCAGTACAGTACAGTAACACAGAAGATCAGTACAGTAACACAAAAGACCAGTACAGTAACATAGAAGATCAGTACAGTACAGTAGCACAGAAGATCAGTACAGTAGTAACACAGAAGATCAGTACAGTAACACAGAAGATCAGTACAGTACAGTAACACAGAAGAGTACAATAACAGAAGAGTAAGCAAAGAAACACAGAAGAGTACAGTACAGTAACACAGAAGAGTAACACCACGTGGCTACTGTAACACATCACCGTGGCTACTGTCAGGGAGGCTGGAGTGGGAATAACATCACCGTGGCTACTGTCAGGGAGGCTGGAGTGGGAATAACATCACCGTGGCTACTGTCAGGGAGACTGGAGTGGGAATAACATCACCGTGGCTACTGTCAGGGAGGGAGGAGTGGGAATAACATCACCGTGGCTACTGTCAGGGAAACTGGAGTGGGAATACCACCGTGGCTACTGTCACATCACCGTGGCTACTGTACTGGAGTGGGAATGTCACAGGGAGGGAGGAGTGGGAATAACCTCACCGTGGCTACTGTCAGGGAAACTGGAGTGGGAATAACATGGAGTGGGAGTAACATCACCGTGGCTACTGTCAAGGAGGCTGGAGTGGGAATAACGCCACCGTGGCTACTGTCAGGGAGGCTGGAGTGGGAATAACATCACCGTGGCTACTGTCAGGGAGGCTGGAGTGGGAATAACGCCACCGTGGCTACTGTCAGGGACGCTGGAGTGGGAATAACATCACCGTGGCTACTGTCAGGGAGGCTGGAGTGGGAATAAGACCACAATAGCTACTGTTGAGGTCGACGCTTTTGAATCCAAATCATGAATATCTTGTATATTAATAATAATAACAATAAAATTATTTGCGACCACTGTCAGCCTCAGAGTTATCTCTGAGTTACCAGACCTTGCCACGTGGAGGCCAGTGGTTCGTCTTTAAGGTCCCCCCCCCCTCGCCTTCCCCAGGTTCATGTGTCCAGGAATCCATCCGTGGGCCCCCGGATGTCTCCCCTTTCTCAGTTCCCTAAGGTCAGCCTCGTCTCTCTCTCTCTCTCTCTCTCTCTGCCTTCCAGCCTCAGCCTTCCCCAGGTTCATGTGTCCAGGAATCCATCCGTTCGCTCCCGGATGTCTCCCCTTCCCCACTTACCCAAGGTCAGCCTCAACCACAACCTTCCCCAAGTTCATGAATCCAGGAATCCATCCGTTCGCTCCCGGATGTCTTCCCTTCCCCACTTACCTAAGGTCGGCGGTGCCTTCCCCGGATCAGTGTCTCCAGGAGTCTGCTTGTGTCACCTGAGTGGACTCCCTTCCCCACTTCCTCAGAGTCAGCGGTATTCTTGCTTTCCTTAGGATCATGTATCCAGGAATCCATCCGTCTACCGCCGGATGTCTCCCCTTCCCCACTTACCCAAGGTCAGCCTCAACTTCATGTATTCATGCCTTCCCCAGGTTCATGTATCCAGGAATCCATCCGCTCGCTCCGGATGTCTCCCCTTCCCCACTTACACAAGGTCAGCCTCAACTGCATGTATTCATGCCTTCCCCAGGTTCATGTATATCCAGGAATCCATCCGCTCGCTCCCCGGATGTCTCCCCGGATGTTCCCCACTTTACACAAGGTCAGGAGTCTACCTCACCGGATGTCTCCCTTCCCCACTACCCAAGGTCAGCAGGTTCATGTATCCAGGAATCCATCCGCTCGCGCCGGATGTCTCCCCTTCCCCACCCAAGGTCAGCCTCAACTGCATGTATCCCCAGGTTCATGTCCAGGAATCCATCCAGGAATCCATCCGCTCGCTCCGGATGTCTCCCCTTCCCCACTTACACAAGGTCAGCCTCAACCACAACCTTCCCCAAGTTTATGAATCCAGGAATCCATCCGCTCGCTCCGGATGTCTTCCCTTCCCCACTTACCTAAGGTCGGCGGTGCCTTCCCCGGATCAGTGTCTCCAGGAGTCTACTTGTGTCACCTGAGTGGACTCCCTTCCCCACTTCCCCAGAGTCAGCGGTGCCTTCCCCGGATCAGTGTCTCCAGGAGTCCACTTATGTCACCTCAGGTGGACTCCCTTCCCCACTTCCCCAGAGTCAGCGGTTGCCACCTTCAGTGACCTCGCTGCATGGAAACTTGGTCTTGTCTAGCTGGTCTACGGTAGAGACTGTCCAGGTGGGTGGAATTACTGGAGGTGACACACACAGAAAACTGCGTCCAGTAATTACACCCACCAAGACAGCCGCGACCGTAGGTCAGCTAGACGCCACCAAGCTGCCTCACAGTTCCGCCACCTCCGAGAGGCTAATTAACATAAATTTTGGAAATCCTTTTATATTACACTATGAATTTAGTCTAAGTACGAGATTTTCTTGTTTATTTATCAGTTTAAAAGTATTTGTAAGTGTTTTATTTTATGTAGATGAATGTCCAAGTGTTGAAGAACTTTTCCACCTCCATCAAAACTGTATTAAATATTACACTGTTTTCATTTTTATTTATTTATTGGTCATTTTCATATGACATTGAAAGACTAACAAGCGCACAAACATACACATATATATGTATTTTTACATACATTTATACGCTGGTTTACGGTATTTTGACGACATTCTTCGTGAAACATGTAAATATATAAAGACGCGACACGTTTGTGACACTAGTGGAGGACTTGAGTTATCTTTAATTACTGATGTAAAGTATTAGGAAGAGTTTCCCTTAAAAATTAACTCCGCCATTAACCAAGAGTTACCTCTTCTTCTTCTTCTTCTTCTTCTACTGCTGCTACTACTACTATTACTACTACTACTACTACTAATACTACTACTACTACTACCACCATCACCACCACCACCACCACCACCACCACCACCACCACCACCACCACCACCACCACCACCACCACCACCACCACCACCACCACCACCACCACCACCACCACCACCACCACCACCACCACCACCACCACCACCACCACCACCACCACCACCACCACCACCACCACCACCACCATCACCACCACCACCACCACCACCACCACCACCACCACCACCACCACCACCACCACCACCACCACCACCACCACCACCATCACCACCACCACCACCACCACCACCACCACCACCACCACCACCACCACCACAACTACCATGACCAACAACATATGTTCTTTTACTAAACCACTAAATCAATTTTGAATCTTTTACTTGTTGAGATTCACGAGGCTGAATGTTTGTTCGTATATGTAAGTGAAGGAGACAAATAAGTATGTGTTAATAACAGCCTTTAATAAACATTGAAATATGTTAAAGTTATGAACATCAATTATTTCTAAATTGACTTGTTGTTATTTAAGTGTTTTGAAATGATTTAGAAAAGTGAATGTTGAATAATTAACTGCAACATCAAGTCTCAATAATTTTGCGCTTCTTATTATGATATAAAAAAAGGCAATGCAGAGTACAGTTTACAATAAACTTTCAGGACAAACTTTTCATTTTACAATGGTTGTATCAGTCAGTTGTTGAACTACTTGACAATGTGTGAAAATGTGTTCTATACTTACACTCATTTAGCAAAATATTGTCATATAATGAATGGAAAAAATGGATTTAAACTCCATCATTTGAGGTGGACGTTGAGAGGTGTGAAGCCCAAACACAGCATTTCCTCAGAGAGGAACTTAACTCTTCAAATGTAGCAACACCATGAAGCACTGACCATATATGATATTACAACACAAGTGTTTAAATATCAGTATATACAAATGGATGTAATTACCGGGGAGGACACACAGAAATCTGCGCCCAGTAAATACATCCGCCCGGGAAGACTAGAAACATAGTCCAGCCAGAAGAGAAGAACTCCTCTACCTGGACCACCATGGTGAAGCCAGTTGTTGTTTATTTCGGTCGTCTTTTTAAATGTCATAGATTTTTATGTTCTTATTTGAGCTTTTCTGTATTTTCAGTCATGTAAAAGCGTGATCTCTGTGTTTCTATGTGTAACTTCCTTATTTGTTATTTACTGGTGTTATTGTGTTAAACATTGTGATCTTCGCATCACCGGTATTATTATATCTCTGATATAATGCATAACAGGGTTATCGTTGTATTCTTTATATTACTATATAAAAAAGAGTGATATTTGCTTTTCTAATTTTACCAGTTATACTATTGTGACCTCTGGAGCTCTGGTGTTACTGTGTATAAGCGTAACGTTTATATCTCTGGTATTACTGCATATAACCCAGTGATCTTTGTATCTCTGACAGCTCTAGCAAAGGTTTTCTGATAGTCTAGGTAAATACACCTCTTCATCCATTTCTATATTCAATAGTTTCTCCTATATTAATTATAGAAATTATAAGTACAGGATTTTGTAATCAGAAATTCAAATTCTTTACCAGCCATTATACTGAATTCACTTTTCTCTAGCGACTTTAACAAAGTTTTGTTACATCACTTATCAAGGAAGCAGCCTTAGTCTAAACCACCTGCAGTGACACTTTTAAAACTCTGTGACCCTTTGCTCAATCTTACATTTGCCTGCACATGTACACTCCTGTAGAGTGTGACTCTCCTTTACTTCACAAAGGTTTGCCTCGTCTCTTTCAGTATCCTCACCTCTATCTTCCTACATCAGTTCCTTCCCAAGATCTTGTTTACAGGAATTCGTCCGTCTATCTACTGGATGTCTTGCCTTCCCCACTTTCCGGAGGTCCCAGACGACCTTGCTGGATTGGAATTATGTCTTTTCTAACTACGGTCGAGACTTTCCTGGTGGAGGAAATACAGGAGACACAGAGAAATTTGTGTCTATAAATTACACCCACCAAGACAGCCATGAACTTACACCAAGACTCCCGGATATCGTTAGTAAACGAAAATTTTACTCATACTTACGTCGCAATATATATCTTTATTAATATATATATATATATATATATTTCAGTTATGTAGCAGAAAAAGCGTTTGTCTGAATGTTGTATTGTGTGTAAATGACTGCCAAATTCTTAATCTAATTGTCAACCTACGTGAAGATATGTTATAAATATTATTTCTTTTGTTACTTGTCTTTTGTGTATGTACAGCACCCGCAGAGCCATAAATGCGCGCGCACGCACGCGCACACACACATGCAAACACACACACATATACACACACACACATACACAAGCATACACACACACACACACACACACACACACACACACACACACACACACACACACACACACACACACACACACACACACACACACACACACACACACACACACACACACACAGTACGCGTATCAGTGGTATCTGTTAATTTTGATGGTATCTATATCACCCTAAAAGTAAGTCTCTCTCTCTCTCTCTCTCTCTCTCTCTCACACACACACACACACACACACACACACACACACACACACACGCATATACAACAGGCCTAGTGTCTAATCGACATGTGCCTAGGACAAAATGGTAACACACACACACACACACACACACACACACACACACACACACACACACACACACACACACACACACACACACACACACATACACACACAATCAGTCCAGGAGCTATGACACGATCCCTACAACCACAATTAGGCGAGTACACACACAGTTTTGGGAGATAAGGGAAATAGAGGAAGGGGGGAGGGGGCAATAATTAAGGATAATACTATAGACAGAATAAGAAAAACAAAATGAGTGGCAACATCTAAATGTATTTGTTGCTGCATTGTGACTCCAAACTGAATGTGACTTTGTTGAACTACAAGATGGCCGCCAAGATGACTGGATGTTGTGGATGTTTCTAGCGTAACACTGTGAATGTTGTGGATACTTCCAGCGGAACACTGTGAATGTTGTGGATGTTTCTAGCGTAACACTGTTAATGTTGTGGATGTTTCTTGCGTAACACTGTGAATATTGTGGATGTTTCTAGCGTAACACTGTGGATGTTGTGGGTGTTTCTAACGTTACACTGTGAATGTTGTGGATACATCCAGCGGAACACTGTGAATGTTGTGGATGTTTCAAGCGTAATACTGTGGAGGTTGTGGATGTTTCTAGCGTAACACTGTGGGTGCTGTGGACGTTTCTAGCGTAGCACTGTGAATGTTGTGGATACTTCCAGCGGAACACTGTGAATGTTGTGGATGTTTCTAGCGTAACACTGTGAATGTTGTGGATGTTTCTAGCGTAATACTGTGGAGGTTGTGGATGTTTCTAGCGTAACACTGTGAGTGCTGTGGACGTTTCTAGCGTAGCACTGTGAATGTTGTGGATACTTCCAGCGGAACACTGTGAATGTTGTGGATGTTTCTAGCGTAACACTGTGAATGTTGTGGATGTTTCTAGCGTAACACTGTGGATGTTGTGGATGTTTCTAGTGTAACACTGTGAATATTATGGATGTTCCTAGCGTAACACTGTGGATGTTGTGGATGTTTCTAGCGTAACACTGTGAATGTTGTGGATGTTCCTAGCGTAACACTGTAGATGTTTCTAGTGTAACACTGTGAATGTTGCGGATGTTTCTAGCAGAACACTGTGAATGTTGTGGATGTTTCTAGCAGAACACTGTGGATGTTGTGGATGTTTCTAGCGTAACACACTGAATGTTGTGGATGTTTATAGCAGAACACTGTGGATGTTATGAATGTTTCTAGAGTAACACTGTGGATGTTGTGGATGTTTGTAGTGGAACACTGTGGATGTTTCTAGCATAACACTGTGGATGTTATGGATGTTTCTAGAGTAACACTGTGGATGTTGTGGATGTTTGTAGTGGAACACTGTGGATGTTGTGGATGTTTGTAGTGGAACACTGTGGATGTTGTGGATGTTTGTAGTGGAACACTGTGGATGTTGTGGATGTTTGTAGTGGAACACTGTGGATGTTGTGGATGTTTGTAGTGGAACACTGTGGATGTTGTGGATGTTTGTAGTGGAACACTGTGGATGTTGTGGATGTTGTGGATGTTTGTAGTGGAACACTGTGGAACTTGCACATGGCAATAATTCACAAAATTTTGTCCTGGTTACCGTACACGAGCGTTGAAATTGAAATCCGTTGAAATTCAAAAAGCTTGAAATAGAAAAAGGACCAGAGACCCACTCAAAGGTCCCGAAGGTTCCAGATAGGGAAATTAGATAAAAAACAATTACGTATATGGAAAAACAACAGATTAACATATCTGGTAGGTCAAAAGAGAGACATCTACAGGAGAATAAATAAGGCAGAAGGGCACTTAAGAAATAAGTATTTTCAATTAAAAAGAGAAATTTAAAAAAACGGAATAAGAAAAGTCAAAAGACATTATGAAGTTGAAGACGCAATGAACTCGACGAATAACTAAAGGATTCTTTCATGTAAATAAGAGGAAGATTATATATATAGGCTTAGAGTGAGGTGCAATACTAGTGGTAGAACAATTAAATTGCACCTGAGTAAATGGATATAAAAGCTAATTGCAAGTTAATTGTTCTACCAGACAGACAGACAGACTTTATTCCTCTGCTAGCTTCTGCACTGGTCGGACGTACCTGCTCCCGGTTGGCTGTATGCTTTGCTTGCTCCTGATTGGCTGCCTTTCGATCCACTTGCTGGAAGAAGCTTTTGGTGTTGTTTGTTAAGGAAAAATAGCATTGATTTTCTGTTTTTAAGAAAGACATTGCTGATTGGTTGATTTCTGGAAACTCTTCATCTTGGCTCCAGGACTTGGTGCGTCGCTGGCTGCCTGCCCCAGGGCAGACCGTTGGCCTCTGCACTCTTGCAGCTGGGTGAAGTCTTCCCACCTCAACCTGTTGGATGTTACCTGCTGGTATATTGTTCAAGAGCATCACGACCACACCTATGCACTCTGTGTATGTGTAATCTTTTGCATACAGACATCCTCTTACTCGTGTTCTGTTGTGAAGGCATCTTTGAGAATTAGACAGCTTTTTTTTAAACCAATATCTTTTTTTTGTGTGACACGGGTTTAGCTCTCTGTTGTGCCGTAATCTCCTCAGAGGCCAGCCAAGCCCTCTTCATTGAGGTGGTTAAAGATCCCCACACAGTGGATCGGCTTGACTACATCGCTCTGGAGACACCAGCACCTTTCTCTCCTCTAAAATTTTCTTCTTTTTTTCTGGATCGGCTGGACCTACTCCTGCGTCGGTGGGAGTATTCGTCTGGTCCGGTGCCCGTGGCTGCATTCTTGTAATTAACGCATGGGACGCCTAATCTTGGCAGGTACACTTACAACACAAACATGATCTGTCAGAATTACGCACTTTACGCCCCTTAGACGCCACTCACGATTCAGGCAGCATTCCACCTGTGCTGTTGTCATCATGGCAACTGCACAGAGACCCAGTTTTCCGACAATGGCCTTGATGTTAAAGTACTCTAAAGCTGACAAGGATACGATTGACTATGCCTCTACCTTTTTCAATATTACCCAGGCTCGAATGATAAACATCTTTAAGACTCATACCGGATGTAAGGTAAATCTTGATCCTGTCAACTATGACCTATGTACAAGTAAGGAAGTCCGAGAAAAGCTCTTTCAGGCAGGTTTTGTTATCGATTGGGCTCCTGATCAAAAGGCCAGGAGTACAGTCGTGGCAAAATTTGTTGACTCATCACTGCTAAACGATTACACCCAGAACAAAGACGCCTTGATGACAGACATTTCAACTCAAAATGAAGTCACAGTTGAGGAACTTTTCCATCCTGAACGCTCTAATATCCTTAAGATCAGATGTTCCACTCCTGATGAGGCTGATAAACTGTTCAAACATGGTGTTCGAGCTAACTACTTTCTTATTCCACCTACTTCATTGTTTCTACCTAACTATGTTGCTATTCACCAGTGCTACAAATGTCTTGAGTTTAGACATCTAAAGAATACTTGTGACAAGCAACAGCTGTGTTCCAGGTGTTCTTCTCTAGGCCACACATGGCAAAAATGTTCCAACACTCTAAAATGTTTGCACTGTTCTCAGGCACATTCTGCTACTTCTTTCAACTGCCCAACTCGTAAGGATTATGTTTCTTCATTACGGAAAGACCAACCTCTGAACCTCCCAAACCCAGTCTTGACTCCATGCTCACAAACACAGACAACATTCTCATCCACTAACCAACCAAACTCTTATGTTCCTCCTGCTACCACTTCTACAACTCATCCTTCACATGCTGCTGCTGCACAAACCAACCTTCCCTCGGCCTCTTCATCCTCAAAAACAATCTAATATCCTTGAGACCATTGTGCTCACTGCTGTATACTGTCATAAAGCATTTAAAAGTGCCAACTATCCAACGATGCTGAATGATCTTTTGAAAGCCAACAACTTTGACCCCATCATTTTCCCTCCTGATTTCTTTCTTCCCAAGGATGAACTTTTTCTCAACTCTTCTCTCTCCAATACAGAAACTCCTCTTCAAGCTTCTACTCAGGAAGACCCTTCTCCTTCCACCCATATGCCACAATCCTGTCCTTCTACTCCTTCCACCAGCTCTGGCTCTAACACCACTCGATCTCAACCTCCTTCTTCCTCTACTCGTCCTTCTCGTTCTACTACTCTCAAGTCTCCATCTAATACTATGGAACAACTGCATACCCTCTCTCCCGGATTCACCCATTGTCTGGATAAAGTTGATCAATTATTATATCAAGCCCCGCCCTCTCGCTCCAACTCATCCTCTCATCTTAACACTACACCTAGTCCCACCTCCTCCTCCTCCCGGCCCCTCTCACCTTCCCCTTCCCGTTCTCAATCCAGAAACCGTAAAACACAAATGCCCAAAAATAGATCAGGTGCTGGAAAACACTTACAATCTCGTCCTTCAAGTAACCCCAACCATGGCTCTTAAGGTTATTCAATTTAACATAAGAGCTTATAACGCAAACAAATACATTCTTGCTGACCTCGTTGAATCAGAACAACCAGACGTGTTGCTATTAAACAGCACGTGTGTACGTGATGATCAACGTGTCAGACACTTAGGATATACAGCCCGTCAATCTCCTGCTGAACACTGGAATGGCGTAGCTATTCTTGTTAAAAGTACAATTAAACATGAGTTCTTATCCCTTCCATTTACATATTCTCACAGCATGGCTGTGAAAATTTACACGATACACGGACCCATCATCCTGTACACGACATATACTAGACCCCATCAAAACATTAACATTCATGATTTAACCATTCTTTTTAATCATACACATCTCCCTGTTTATCTACTTGCCGACCTAAATGCCAAACACACAGATTTCCATGACAACTACACAAATCTACGTGGAAGGCAACTTCATACACTTGTAACACAGAAACATCTCATACACCTTGGACCTTACTTCCCAACAGTCTTTACACACCTTGGCCAAGGCACCCCTGATAAAATTTTTACAAACAGAGCTAGTAATCGCTTACATCACTACACAACACCAGGACCACTCTCTGGATCTGACGAACATTCCTATCATTATGCATATTTCCTCAAATCCTATACTCATTCCAGTTCGCCCCTCTCCAGCTTATTCTCAGGCGGACTGGGATCTCTTCAAACAACGCCTAAACACTCTTGATCTAACACACAACTATGACAATAGACCAGTATCAGACATAGACACACAAATTCAACGTATTCAACAAACAATTACCCAAACTGCTACAGAGGTTGTCCCAATGACACACCACAAAGTACGATACTCTTTTCGCCCATCAGAAAGAACAAAAAGATTACTCATATGTTACAGACACCGTTTCCTAGCAAACCAAAACAGACTCAATATCATCCGATGGGACCTCACTATTTTACGTACACATATCATCCATAGCCTAGACGATGACCACGCCCGACATTGGCAGTCAGTTATAAATCATACAGATGTACAGCGTACAAGAGATCCCAAAGCATTCTGGTCATCCATTCGGAAACTTACAGGCACCCCTCGATCCACAACCTTTAGACACATAAACAGCAACAACAGACAGATCTCTGACCCTGCTGAAGCGGTAAATATTTTCAAAGACATATGGGAAAACATCTTCCACCCACATCCACCAGACCAAGCTGTCATGGCACACACAGTAAACATAGAGAGATGGGTATCCAACCATGAAGATTTAACAAATCCTGATCAAGTCATAAACCTAAACACCCTAACTTCCACACATCCTCTAAACTCTCCATTTACTGTAAATGATGTTCACTCATTACTAACACACCTTCCAAAAAAAGCTCCAGGTGCTTCAGGTCTGTCACATTCAGTCCTTCGTCACCTTCCACTTTCTGCTGCTTCAGCTATCACTGACCTCTTTAATGCCTCTCTAGCATCTGGCTATTTCCCTCCATTCTTTAAATCTGCAACTGCATGTCTCATACCAAAACCTGGGAAAGACTTGACTGACCCCAAGAACTATAGACCAATCAGCCTTCTTGAAATTTTAGGTAAGACCTTTGAACGACTTGTAAATATGCGACTCAGGACTCACCTAGAGACACATAACTTGCTTACTGAAAGACAATTCGGTTTCCGAAAAAAACGATCTACCCAAGACGTTTTGAATGTGATCCTGAACTATATACGTATCAATAAAGCCCAGAACTGTACTTCCGCCCTCGTAGCCAAAGATGTAGAAAAAGCTTTTGACACTGTTTGGCATGAAGGATTAAAATACAAACTTTGCACTTCCTTTGACTTAACTTTAAATATGATGAAATTATTATGTCATTTTTTAGATGGCAGAACGATGCGTATACGGTTCAGAGATCATTATTCTGACTATTTCACATTAAAAGCTGGTGTACCCCAAGGCTCTGTCCTATCTCCCACCCTCTATATACTCTACACGAATGATTTACCAGAACCTCTTTACCCTAACACAATTACCCTTTCCTACGCTGACGACATCACTCAACTCACAACACATGAAAATTTTCGTTTCCTTGCACGCAGAACACAAAGAGAGGTCGACAGGATTACCGCCTGGGAATTATTATGGCGCATCAAAACCAACCCCAATAAGTCAAAAATCACTTACTTCCATAGAATGCGTGATGTCCCCACTCCTGTCGAACTCAAAACAAGCACCTCCCGTACCCCCATCCCACGCTCTTTCACGAAGTTGTCCTTGGTATTACCCACGACCACACACTGAGCTTCAAATCTCACATCACTACAAAGACCATACTGGCGGGAACTGCACTCTCAAGGTTATATAAGCTGCGAGGAGCCAGTCCCAAGACAAAACTACATCTTTACAAAGCTCTCATTCGTCCTCTACTCTCTTACTTTCCACTCGCTCTGACGTCAATTGCCAAGACAAACGCACTAAAATTTCAACGTATCCAGAATCGTGCATTCAATATTATATTACTACTACTACTACCACCTGCAATATTATATTACTACTACTACTACCACCTGCAATATTATATTACTACTACTACTACCACCTGCAATATTATATTACTACTACTACTACCACCTGCAATCACACCTCACTCTAAGCCTATATATACCATCTGTGTCCATGTACTGTTTGTAACGGCTTGACAAAGCTCCTGGAGAGCGAAACAATAAAATGTCACAATAAAATGTCACAATAAAATTGCCACAATAAAATGTCACATTAGTTGCACTTGTGTCCTTTTACTTTACATATTGTCGGTAATTCTATCAAAATATATACTAACTGACTGAGAGTTAGAAACAGATGTGCTCAGTCTTCAACACTTGTCACAGTAAAGAAACACAAGATCAGTACAGTAACATACAAGAACAGTACAGCACAGTAACACACATCAGTACAGTAACACAAAAGATCAGTAAAGTAACACAAAAGATCAGTACAGTACAGTACCACAGAAGATCAGTACAGTAGTAACACAGAAGATCAGTACAGTAACACAAAAGACCAGTACAGTAACATAGAAGATCAGTACAGTACAGTAGCACAGAAGATCAGTACAGTAGTAACACAGAAGATCAGTACAGTAACACAGAAGATCAGTACAGTAACACAGAAGATCAGTACAGTACAGTAACACAGAAGAGTACAATAACAGAAGAGTAAGCAAAGAAACACAGAAGAGTACAGTACAGTAACACAGAAGAGTACAACTCAGTAACACCACCGTGGCTACTGTCAGGGAGGCTGGAGTGGGAATAACATCACCGTGGCTACTGTCAGGGAGACTGGAATGGGAATAACATCACAGTGGCTACTGTCAGGGAGGGAGGAGTGGGAATAACATCACCGTGGCTACTGTCAGGGAAACTGGAGTGGGAATAACACCACCGTGGCTACTGTCAGGGAGGCTGGAGTGGGAATAACATCACCGTGGCTACTGTCAGGGAAACTGGAGTGGGAATAACACCACCGTGGCTACTGTCAGGGAGGCTGGAGTGGGAATAACATCACGGAGGCTGGAGTGGGAATAACACCACCGTGGCTACTGTCAGGGACTGTCAGGGAGGCTGGAGTGGGAATAACATCACCGTGGCTACTGTCAGGGAGGCTGGAGTGGGAATAACATCACCGTGGCTACTGTCAGGGAGGCTGGAGTGGGAATAACATCACCGTGGCTACTGTCAGGGAGGCTGGAGTGGGAATAACACCACCGTGGCTACTGTCAGGGAGGCTGGAGTGGGAATAACATCACCGTGGCTACTGTCAGGGAGGCTGGAGTGGGAATAACACCACCGTGGCTACTGTCAGGGAGGCTGGAGTGGGAATAACATCACCGTGGCTACTGTCAGGGAGGCTGGAGTGGGAATAACGCCACCGTGGCTACTGTCAGGGAGGCTGGAGTGGGAATAACATCACCGTGGCTACTGTCAGGGAGGCTGGAGTGGGAATAACGCCACCGTGGCTACTGTCAGGGAGGCTGGAGTGGGAATAACATCACCGTGGCTACTGTCAGGGAGGCTGGAGTGGGAATAAGACCACAATAGCTACTGTTGAGGTCGACGCTTTTGAATCCAAATCATGAATCCAAATCTTGAATTATGAATAGTAATAATAATAATAACAATAAAATTATTTGCGACCACTGTCAGCCTCAGAGTTATCTCTGAGTTACCAGACCTTGCCACGTGGAGGCCAGTGGTTCGTCTTTAAGGTCCCCCCCCCCTCGCCTTCCCCAGGTTCATGTGTCCAGGAATCCATCCGTGGGCCCCCGGATGTCTCCCCTTTCTCAGTTCCCTAAGGTCAGCCTCGCCTCTCTCTCTCTCTCTCTCTCTCTCTCTCTCTCTCTCTCTCTCTCTCTCTGCCTTCCAGCCTCAGCCTTCCCCAGGTTCATGTGTCCAGGAATCCATCCGTTCGCTCCCGGATGTCTCCCCTTCCCCACTTACCCAAGGTCAGCCTCAACCACAACCTTCCCCAAGTTCATGAATCCAGGAATCCATCCGTTCGCTCCCGGATGTCTTCCCTTCCCCACTTACCTAAGGTCGGCGGTGCCTTCCCCGGATCAGTGTCTCCAGGAGTCTGCTTGTGTCACCTGAGTGGACTCCCTTCCCCACTTCCTCAGAGTCAGCGGTATTCTTGCTTTCCTTAGGATCATGTATCCAGGAATCCATCCGTCTACCGCCGGATGTCTCCCCTTCCCCACTTCCAAGTCAGCCTCAATCCATGCCTTCCCCAGGTTCATGTATCCAGGAATCCATCCGCTCGCTCCGGATGTCTCCCCTTCCCCACTTACCCAAGGTCAGCCTCAACAGGAATCCATCCGCTCGCTCCGGATGTCTCCCCTTCCCCACTTACCCAAGGTCAGCCTCAACTGCATGTATTCATGCCTTCCCCAGGTTCATGTATCCAGGAATCCATCCGCTCGCTCCGGATGTCTCCCCTTCCCCACTTACACAAGGTCAGCCTCAACCACAACCTTCCCCAAGTTTATGAATCCAGGAATCCATCCGCTCGCTCCCGGATGTCTTCCCTTCCCCACTTACCTAAGGTCGGCGGTGCCTTCCCCGGATCAGTGTCTCCAGGAGTCTACTTGTGTCACCTGAGTGGACTCCCTTCCCCACTTCCTCAGAGTCAGCGGTATTCTTGCTTTCCTTAGGATCATGTATCCAGGAATCCATCCGTCTACCGCCGGATGTCTCCCCTTCCCCACTTACACAAGGTCAGCCTCAACTGCATGTATTCATGCCTTCCCCAGGTTCATCCAGGAATCCATCCGCTCGCTCCGGATGTCTCCCCTTCCCCACCCCAAGGTCAGCCTTCACCTTGTATCCAGGAATCCATCCGCTTCGATCAGTGTCCGGATGTCTACCGCCGGATGTCTCCCCTTCCCCACTTACACAAGGTCAGCCTCAACTGCATGTATTCATGCCTTCCCCAGGTTCTTATATCCAGGAATCCATCCGCTCGCTCCGGATGTCTCCCCTTCCCCACTTACACAAGGTCAGCCTCAACCACAACCTTCCCCAAGTTTATGAATCCAGGAATCCATCCGCTCGCTCCCGGATGTCTTCCCTTCCCCACTTACCTAAGGTCGGCGGTGCCTTCCCCGGATCAGTGTCTCCAGGAGTCCACTTGTGTCACCTGAGTGGACTCCCTTCCCCACTTCCTCAGAGTCAGCGGTATTCTTGCTTTCCTTAGGATCATGTATCCAGGAATCCATCCGTCTACCGCCGGATGTCTCCCCTTCCCCACTTTCCCAAGGTCAGCCTCAACTCCCCAGGTTCATGTATTCTTGCCTTCCCCAGGTTCATGTATCCAGGAATCCATCCGCTCGCTCCGGATGTCTCCCCTTCCCCACTTACCCAAGGTCAGCCTCAACTGCATGTATTCATGCCTTCCCCAGGATCATGTATCCAGGAATCCTTCCGTCTACCGCCGGATATCTTCCCTTCCCCACTTACCCAAGGTCAGCCTCAACTGCATGTATTCATGCCTTCCCCAGGTTCATGTATCCAGGAATCCTTCCGTCTACCGCCGGATATCTTCCCTTCCCCATCCGTATTCATGCCTTCCCCTCATGTATCCGCTCCGCTCGCTCCGGATGTCTCCCCTTCCCCACTTACACAAGGTCAGCCTCAACCACAACCTTCCCCAAGTTTATGAATCCAGGAATCCATCCGCTCGCTCCGGATGTCTTCCGTTCCCCACTTACCTAAGGTCGGCGGTGCCTTCCCCGGATCAGTGTCTCCAGGAGTCTACTTGTGTCACCTGAGTGGACTCCCTTCCCCACTTCCCCAGAGTCAGCGGTGCCTTCCCCGGATCAGTGTCTCCAGGAGTCCACTTATGTCACCTCAGGTGGACTCCCTTCCCCACTTCCCCAGAGTCAGCGGTTGCCACCTTCAGTGACCTCGCTGCATGGAAACTTGGTCTTGTCTAGCTGGTCTACGGTAGAGACTGTCCAGGTGGGTGGAATTACTGGAGGTGACACACACAGAAAACTGCGTCCAGTAATTACACCCACCAAGACAGCCGCGACCGTAGGTCAGCTAGACGCCACCAAGCTGCCTCACAGTTCCGCCACCTCCGAGAGGCTAATTAACGTAAATTTTGGAAATCCTTTTATATTACAGTATGAATTTAGTCTAAGTACGAGATTTTCTTGCTTATTTATCAGTTTAAAAGTATTTGTAAGTGTTTTATTTTATGTAGATGAATGTCCAAGTGTTGAAGAACTTTTCCACCTCCATCAAAACTGTATTAAATATTACACTGTTTTCATTTTTATTTATTTATTGGTCATTTTCATATGACATTGAAAGACTAACAAGCGCACAAACATACACATATATATGTATTTTTACGTACATTTATACGCTAGTTTACGGTATTTTGACGACATTCTTCGTCACACGGCTGTTATAGCCATATATAAAAGTACATAATATTAATTTAAATGAGGGGAACCGAAAAAGTAAATTATCTCACAAACTAATTTTATTAATAAAACCTTCTCACTAACCTATAACCTCAGTTCTACTAAAACCTCGGAACCTCAGTTCTACTAACCTTAACCTCAGTTCTACTAACCTTAACCTCAGTTCTACTAACCTACCTCAACAGATTGCTTCCTCTGAGGAAAACACATCAGGACTAAAAGTTTAAAGATCGCCACTGAAGATTGATGATGCCTTTCCTAATTTCTACATGTAAGTCAAGAACAATGCTTAACGCGCCTCTGGAATAGTAGGCATTTAAATTCCAATCAAGAAAAAGTAAGACGAGTCCAGTTTGGGTTAAGAACCCCTCACCAGTGTCAAGGGTTAGGTTAGGTAAGGTTCGTCAGGAAACAGGACAAGTGTTTCCTGACGCGGGTCTTCGATGATGACCCGCTGTTGGAGCTTTTGGTCATCTGACCGAGGCCTTCCGCTGGCTTACCGGTCCACCCCCTTTAAATATTATGGTAGTGTCATGGGAAAATAATGTAATAATGTAAAGTAATTCTAAACCATTTTGAGAAGAATAGTTGTGGTACAGCAGCTATCCATTCCATTAAATATACCAACTGTTTTAGTAGGATACACAGTAAAATTTCAATGTCGATGAGAGGAGCCTTTTAACAGTTGTCACACAGAAAGAAAATTTGGAATGGGATTTGTATTATTGCATATAGGGCACGCAAATAGTGCCAAGAATCTTGCCCGGGATACAACACATCAGCACTGAAAATTTGAAGCCAAACGAATATGGTGTTCTCAAGCAATAAACGGAAAATTTGAAAAAAGTAAATTTAAATGTTTGAGAATGTTCCGATCTTGAGTCTCCCTTCGTTAAACTTAAAAACAGCGGTGGGCACAGCTAACCAAAAAGTTAGCTTCGCTAACCGCTAATCCTCTAACTAAAAAATTAGCTCAGCTAACGCTAAACCGCTAACTTTTTCACTGTATGTGCATGACAGTACTTTGTTAGTGTCAAGTAAAGACTCACGAAATGCAGCTAAAGTAATAACACTGGAAATTGAATCCTGAAGCAAATGGTGGGATGCTAGATGTTAAGTGAATGTGTTAGGAATGTTGAGTCGTGGAAAATTATTGCTTGGGGTGATATGATAATTAGTGTGGGAGACACTGTTGTGGAAGGTACAGTGGGAAAGTTTGAAGTGCTTGATGTAAATAATAATGTGGAAGCTTTACCTCACCTCAGCAACACAGCAAGCATGTCAGTATACAAGAACAGTAAAGTAATGCAGAAAAACGGTACGGCAACACGCAAGGAATGCAAAATGGAACTCTGTGAACCATTAACTAATATTTTTAATTTATCTCTTCAAACAGGTGTAGTGTCTGATATGTGGAAGATGGCTAATGTAATTCCTATTTTTAAAACAGGGGACAAGTCGTTACCGTCAAATTACCGCCCAATAAGCCTGACCTCAATTGTAGGCAAATTACTAGAGTCAATTATAGCTGAGATTATAAGAAGCCATCTCGATAAGCATAGCTTGATTAATGATACTCAGCATGGATTCACAAGAGGCCGGTCTTGTCTAACTAATTTATTAACTTTCTTCAGTAAAGCTTTTGAGGCTGTTGACCACGATAAAGAATTTGATATTATTTACTTAGATTTTAGTAAGGCTTTTGATAGAGTTCCGCACCATAGACTGTTAAAGAAAGTGGCAGCTCATGGCATTGGGGGAAAAGTGCTCTCGTGGATCGAGTCATGGCTCATTGACAGGAAGCACAGAGTGTCCATAAATGGGGTTAAATCCGAGTGGGGATCTGTAACAAGTGGCGTTCCACAGGGATCAGTCTTGGGCCCGTTGTTGTTTATAATATATATCAATGATCTTGATGAGGGAATTACTAGTGATATGAGCAAATTCGCCGATGACACAAAGATAGGTAGGATAATTGATTCAAACGTAGATGTTATGGAACTTCAGGAGGATTTAAACAAACTCTATTCTTGGTCAGAAAAGTGGCAGATGCAGTTCAATGTAGATAAATGCAAGGTTCTGAAGCTTGGGAGTGCCCATAACCCTAGTACTTATAAGTTAAATGATGTAGAACTTAGCCATACAGATTGCGAAAAGGACTTGGAGGTTATGGTGAGCAGCAACCTTAAACCAAGACAGCAATGCCTAAGCATACGTAATAAGGCAAATAGATTACTGGGATTTATATCAAGAAGTGTAAGCAACAGAAGTCCAGAGGTCATACTGCAGCTTTATACATCATTAGTAAGGCCTCACCTAGATTATGCAGCTCAGTTCTGGTCTCCATATTACAGAATGGACATAAATTCGTTAGAAAACATTCAGCGTAGGATGACTAAATTAATACATAGCATTAGAAATCTTCCTTATGAAGAAAGATTGAAGACTCTTAAGTTACATTCACTTGTTAGACGAAGAATGAGGGGAGACCTGATCGAAGTGTATAAGTGGAAGATAGGTATTAATAAAGGGGATATTAATAAGGTCTTGAGGATGTCTCTCCAAGAGAGAACCCGCAGTAATGGATTTAAATTAGATAAGTTTAGATTTAGAAAGGACATAGGAAAGTATTGGTTTGGAAATAGGGTAGTAGATGAGTGGAACAGTCTACCTAGTTGGGTTATTGAGGCTGGGACTTTGGGTAGTTTCAAATTTAGGTTGGATAAGTACATGAGTGGGAGGGGTTGGATTTGAGTGGGACTTTCACATCAGAGCTTATTTCTTGGGTGGCATTGAAAATTGGGTTGGGCAAATGTTTTGTTAGTGGGATGAATTGTAAAGGACCTGCCTAGTATGGGCCAACAGGCCTCCTGCAGTGTTCCTCCTTTCTTATGTTCTTATGTTAACAGTGGAGTAACTTAAATACACAGGAAAATTACTACTGTAACATGCAAGGACTGCATACTAACACATAAATATTAGTGTTTGTGTATTGCCTGTTGATTATACCAAGGAATGAATATGTCAAGATTGTGATTGATCGAGTGACGGAAAACACAAAAAATAAATAATGAAGAACTGTCTAGAAAAGTACCTCATAATAACAATAGAACAACACAAAACTGTACAGTACAGTAACACACAAGAACAAAACTGTAACACATAAGAAAAATACAGTAACATACAGCAGAACAGTACAGCAGTACATAAATATCACACAAGAACATACAAGAACAATACAATAAAATAAGGGAAGAGTAGAGCAAGATAACAGTAATACATAAAACAGCAATATTGAAGACATTAAGACAGAGTTGTACTGGCCAGGTTGTAACATCAACATCAACAATCACTTTTGTCGAGAGGTTGACTCTCCCAGTTTGTACATCTTATTTTCTTTCTTTTTTATTGTGTTTGTGAATATTTTTCTCAATATAGTGAAGTTGAGAGAAGTGAAGACGGGAAAAATTAAAAATTATGTAATAATTCACAAGAATGTTTTCTTGCTATATCCAGTACAAGACTCTCTCAACTGTTACTTCCTTATATCTTCATATTTATCATTAAGGATATCTAGAAAATACTATGTAACAGCATTCTACATCCCGATTATTCAGAATTCTATTAAAATATATAATATAATTTAAATACAAACTGGAAATCACATATCACTACACATCACTAAAAACACTGCAAAATCACAGTCATTACTCTAAATCACAAATCATTACTGCAAATCACAAAACACCGCAAACCATAGATCATAACTATTGTTATCAAGTAGGAGGTAATTTATCTCGAATTTTTAATAGTCTGGTGAACCAGCAGGTCCCTCAGACTTACACTCTAATATACTATAGAGCAGATACACTTATAAGGAGAGGTGTGGTCTCATGATGTCTGTGTGAGAAAGTACACATATGTGCATGAGAATGTTTGCACACATGTGAGTGACACAGGGGTTGGATATTAAGTATTATACGTGTGCTGGGCAAATTGTGTTTATATATATTCTAGAGGTCTGGTCTCAGACGGGGCCTCGGGGGCGTTGACCCCCGAAATTCTCTCCATGTATATTATCCACAGTGGAACGAGAGAATTGTGTGTGTGTGTGTGTGTGTGTGTGTGTGTGTGTGTGTGTGTGTGTGTGTGTGTGTGTGTACTTTGTGTACTTGCGTGTTTACTTGTGGACATTTCAGTGACTTGCATATATATAAAAAGACGAACTCCACAAAAAAGGAAACTGATGACATTTTTGTAGCAGATTTCTTGGTGGGAAGACAGAGTCACATACGGACACAAATATAAACAATAATTGTAAACAAAACAAAAATAATGAACAGCTTTTGTCCCAGTGTTTGTTTCTGGTACAGTTTACAACTGCTGGACACAGTCTTATATACAACTGCAAAATATTGTTTAAGTGGGAGACACTGTTGTGGAAGATGTAGGAAAGTACAGGATTCAATAAAGAACTTATCAACACACACACACACACACACACACACACACACACACATATATATATATATATATATATATATATATATATATATATATATATGTATATATATACATAAGTGTGTGTGTGTGTGTGTGTGTGTGCGCGCGCGCTTGTGATTGCATTCATATTAGTGTAAGAGGTTGATGAGTGTTTTTTATACATGTTTGTGTGTGCGTGCAGTTGCGTTGTTTTGTGCGTGTATGAATGATGGTGACCACGCAGGCTGCCGTTGCACAAATGTGCAAATGAGAGTGAAAATAAGAGTGTGTGTAAGTTTTTTTAGGTACAGATATACATAAATAGTTACACAAATGATCATGCAAAGTAACATATGCGTAAATTACCCAGGATAACCTAAAAAGTCAGACAAAGTGATATATTTCCATTGTGCGCGGCGCTTGTAACTCACTGCGCGTCTTGCGAATATACAGGATAAATAACCAAATGAAAATAAGAAGTTCAACACTTATTACAGTTCTCGTGGAGGTGGACAAACACACTAACAAACGAGCACTCATAAACACACACAAAAACATTCACAAACACACTTGAACTGCTAATTAAGTAAAAAATCTTATATTTAATGTAGAAAAATTGTATAATATAAATAGAACTTCCAAAATTTCACTGAGTGACCAGGCCTTGGTGGCCGAACTGGACGGTAGCTTGGCTGCGTCTGGCTGACCTACGGTCTAGACTGTCTTGGTGGGTGTATTTACAGGACGCAGTTTCTGTGTGTCCCCTCCTGTAATTCCACCCACCTGGACAGTCTCTACCGTAGACCAGCTAAACAAGGCCTCGTTCTCATCTGGCTAGATCACGGAGGGATACATAACCTGGGGAAGGCTGAGGCTGGAAGATATCCTAAGGGAAGTGAGGAAGGGGAGACATCCGGGGGCCCACGGATGGATTCCTGGACACATGGACCTGGGAAAGGCAAGGATACCTTGGGGAAGTGGGGAAGGGGGAATATCTGAGGCGGACAGATGGACTTCTGGACTCCTGGACCTGGGAAAGAAGGAGATACTGGTTGCTAAGGCAGACCCTGGGAAAGTGGGGAAGGGAGAACATCTGAGGGGACACGGATGGACTCCTGGACACATGGACCTGGGAAAGGCGAAAGCACCTTGGGGAAGGGAGGGGGGGAATATCTGAGGCGGACTCCTGGGAAAGAAGGAGATACTGGTTGCTAAGGCAGACCCTGGGAAAGTGGAGAAGGGAGAACATCTGAGGGGACACGGATGGACTCCTGGACACATGGACCTGGGAAAGGCGAGAGCACCTTGGGGAAGTGGGGAAGGGGGAGGGGGGGAATATCTGAGGCGGACTCCTGGGAAAGAAGGAGATACTGGTTGCTAAGGCAGACCCTGGGAAAGTGGGGAAGGGAGAACATCTGAGGGGACACGGATGGACTCCTGGACACATGGACCTGGGAAAGGCGAGAGCACCTTGGGGAAGTGGGGAAGGGGGAGGGGGGAATATCTGAGGCGGACTCCTGGGAAAGAAGGAGATACTGGTTGCTAAGGCAGACCCTGGGAAAGTGGGGAAGGGAGAACATCTGAGGGGACACGGATGGACTCCTGGACACATGGACCTGGGAAAGGCGAGAGCACCTTGGGGAAGTGGGGAAGGGGGCGGGGGGAATATCTGAGGCGGACTCCTGGGAAAGAAGGAGATACTGGTTGCTAAGGCAGACCCTGGGAAAGTGGGGAAGGGAGAACATCTGAGGGGACACGGATGGACTCCTGGACACATGGACCTGGGAAAGGCGAGAGCACCTTGGGGAAGTGGGGAAGTGGGGAGGGGGGAATATCTGAGGCGGACTCCTGGGAAAGAAGGAGATACTGGTTGCTAAGGCAGACCCTGGGAAAGTGGGGAAGGGAGAACATCTGAGGGGACACGGATGGACTCCTGGACACATGGACCTGGGAAAGGCGAGAGCACCTTGGGGAAGTGGGGAAGAGGTGGGGGGGAATATCTGAGGCGGACTCCTGGGAAAGAAGGAGATACTGGTTGCTAAGGCAGACCCTGGGAAAGTGGGAAGGGAGAACATCTGAGGGGACACGGATGGACTCCCGGACACATGGACCTGGGAAAGGCGAGAGCACCTTGGGGAAGTGGGGAAGAGAGGGGGGGGAATATCTGAGGCGGACTCCTGGGAAAGAAGGAGATACTGGTTGCTAAGGCAGACCCTGGGAAAGTGGGGAAGGGAGAACATCTGAGGGGACACGGATGGACTCCCGGACACATGGACCTGGGAAAGGCGAGAGCACCTTGGGGAAGTGGGGAAGGGGGGAGGGGAATATCTGAGGCGGACTCCTGGGAAAGAAGGAGATACTGGTTGCTAAGGCAGACCCTGGGAAAGTGGGGACACGGATGGACTCCCGGACACATGGACCTGGGAAAGGCGAGAGCACCTTGGGGAAGTGGGGAAGGGAGAACATCTGAGGGGACACGGATGGACTCCCGGACACATGGACCTGGGAAAGGCGAGAGCACCTTGGGGAAGTGGGGAAGGGGTGGGGAATATCTGAGGCGGACTCCTGGGAAAGAAGGAGATACTGGTTGCTAAGGCAGACCCTGGGAAAGTGGGGAAGGGAGAACATCTGAGGGGACACGGATGGACTCCCGGACACATGGACCTGGGAAAGGCGAGAGCACCTTGGGGAAGTGGGGAAGGGGGGGGGGAATATCTGAGGCGGACTCCTGGGAAAGAAGGAGATACTGGTTGCTAAGGCAGACCCTGGGAAAGTGGGGAAGGGAGAACATCTGAGGGGACACGGATGGACTCCCGGACACATGGACCTGGGAAAGGCGAGAGCACCTTGGGGAAGTGGGGAAGGGGGGGGGGAATATCTGAGGCGGACTCCTGGGAAAGAAGGAGATACTGGTTGCTAAGGCAGACCCTGGGAAAGTGGGGAAGGGAGAACATCTGAGGGGACACGGATGGACTCCCGGACACATGGACCTGGGAAAGGCGAGAGCACCTTGGGGAAGTGGGGAAGGGCGGAGGGGAATATCTGAGGCGGACTCCTGGGAAAGAAGGAGATACTGGTTGCTAAGGCAGACCCTGGGAAAGTGGGGAAGGGAGAACATCTGAGGGGACACGGATGGACTCCCGGACACATGGACCTGGGAAAGGCGAGAGCACCTTGGGGAAGTGGGGAAGTGGGGGGGGAATATCTGAGGCGGACTCCTGGGAAAGAAGGAGATACTGGTTGCTAAGGCAGACCCTGGGAAAGTGGGGAAGGGAGAACATCTGAGGGGACACGGATGGACTCCCGGACACATGGACCTGGGAAAGGCGAGAGCACCTTGGGGAAGTGGGGAAGGGGGAGGGGGAATATCTGAGGCGGACTCCTGGGAAAGAAGGAGATACTGGTTGCTAAGGCAGACCCTGGGAAAGTGGGGAAGGGAGAACATCTGAGGGGACACGGATGGACTCCCGGACACATGGACCTGGGAAAGGCGAGAGCACCTTGGGGAAGTGGGGAAGTGGGGGGGGGAATATCTGAGGCGGACTCCTGGGAAAGAAGGAGATACTGGTTGCTAAGGCAGACCCTGGGAAAGTGGGAAAGTGGGGAAGGGAGAACATCTGAGGGGACACGGATGGACTCCCGGACACATGGACCTGGGAAAGGCGAGAGCACCTTGGGGAAGTGGGGAAGGGGGGGGGAATATCTGAGGCGGACTCCTGGGAAAGAAGGAGATACTGGTTGCTAAGGCAGACCCTGGGAAAGTGGGGAAGGGAGAACATCTGAGGGGACACGGATGGACTCCCGGACACATGGACCTGGGAAAGGCGAGAGCACCTTGGGGAAGTGGGGAAGGGGGGGGGGAATATCTGAGGCGGACTCCTGGGAAAGAAGGAGATACTGGTTGCTAAGGCAGACCCTGGGAAAGTGGGGAAGGGAGAACATCTGAGGGGACACGGATGGACTCCCGGACACATGGACCTGGGAAAGGCGAGAGCACCTTGGGGAAGTGGGGAAGGGGGGGGAGGAATATCTGAGGCGGACTCCTGGGAAAGAAGGAGATACTGGTTGCTAAGGCAGACCCTGGGAAAGTGGGGAAGGGAGAACATCTGAGGGGACACGGATGGACTCCCGGACACATGGACCTGGGAAAGGCGAGAGCACCTTGGGGAAGTGGGGAAGGGGGAGGGGGAATATCTGAGGCGGACTCCTGGGAAAGAAGGAGATACTGGTTGCTAAGGCAGACCCTGGGAAAGTGGGGAAGGGAGAACATCTGAGGGGACACGGATGGACTCCCGGACACATGGACCTGGGAAAGGCGAGAGCACCTTGGGGAAGTGGGGAAGGGGGGGGGGGGGAATATCTGAGGCGGACTCCTGGGAAAGAAGGAGATACTGGTTGCTAAGGCAGACCCTGGGAAAGTGGGGAAGGGAGAACATCTGAGGGGACACGGATGGACTCCCGGACACATGGACCTGGGAAAGGCGAGAGCACCTTGGGGAAGTGGGGAAGTGGGGAAGGGGGGGGGGAATATCTGAGGCGGACTCCTGGGAAAGAAGGAGATACTGGTTGCTAAGGCAGACCCTGGGAAAGTGGGGAAGGGAGAACATCTGAGGGGACACGGATGGACTCCCGGACACATGGACCTGGGAAAGGCGAGAGCACCTTGGGGAAGTGGGGAAGGGGGGGGGGAATATCTGAGGCGGACTCCTGGGAAAGAAGGAGATACTGGTTGCTAAGGCAGACCCTGGGAAAGTGGGGAAGGGAGAACATCTGAGGGGACACGGATGGACTCCCGGACACATGGACCTGGGAAAGGCGAGAGCACCTTGGGGAAGTGGGGAAGGGGGAGGGGGAATATCTGAGGCGGACTCCTGGGAAAGAAGGAGATACTGGTTGCTAAGGCAGACCCTGGGAAAGTGGGGAAGGGAGAACATCTGAGGGGACACGGATGGACTCCCGGACACATGGACCTGGGAAAGGCGAGAGCACCTTGGGGAAGTGGGGAAGGGAAGGGGGGGAATATCTGAGGCGGACTCCTGGGAAAGAAGGAGATACTGGTTGCTAAGGCAGACCCTGGGAAAGTGGGGAAGGGAGAACATCTGAGGGGACACGGATGGACTCCCGGACACATGGACCTGGGAAAGGCGAGAGCACCTTGGGGAAGTGGGGAAGGGAAGGGGGGGGGGAATATCTGAGGCGGACTCCTGGGAAAGAAGGAGATACTGGTTGCTAAGGCAGACCCTGGGAAAGTGGGGAAGGGAGAACATCTGAGGGGACACGGATGGACTCCTGGACACATGGACCTGGGAAAGGCGAGAGCACCTTGGGGAAGTGGGGAAGGGAAGGGGGGGAATATCTGAGGCGGACTCCTGGGAAAGAACATCCACAACATTCACAGTGTTTCTAGCGTAACACTGTGAATGTTGTGGATGTTTCTAGCGTAACACTGTGGATGTTGTGGGTGTTTCTAACGTAACACTGTGAGTGCTGACAACGTTTCTAGCGTAGCACTGTGAATGTTGTGGATACTTCCAGCGGAACACTGTGAATGTTGTGGATGTTTCTAGCGTAACACTGTGAATGTTGTGGATGTTTCTAGCGTAATACTGTGGAGGTTGTGGATGTTTCTAGCGTAACACTGTGAGTGCTGTGGACGTTTCTAGCGTAGCACTGTGAATGTTGTGGATACTTCCAGCGGAACACTGTGAATGTTGTGGATGTTTCTAGTGTAACACTGTGAATATTATGGATGTTTCTAACGTAAGTAACACTGTGAATGTTGTGGATGTTTCTAGCGTAACACTGTGAATGTTGTGGATGTTTCTAGCGTAACACTGTGAATGTTGTGGATGTTTCTAGCGTAACACTGTGGATGTTGTGGATGTTTCTAGCGTAACACTGTGAATGTTGTGGATGTTTCTAGCGTAACACTGTGAATGTTGTGGATGTTCCTAGTGTGAATGTGTGGACACTGTGAATGTTGTGGATGTTTCTAGCGTAACACTGTGAATGTTGTGGATGTTTCTAGCGTAACACTGTGAATGTTGTGGATGTTTCTAGCGTAACACTGTGAATGTTGTGGATGTTTCTAGCGTAACACTGTGAATGTTGTGGATGTTTCTAGCGTAACACTGTGAATGTTGTGGATGTTTCTAGCGTAACACTGTGAATGTTGTGGATGTTTCTAGCGTAACACTGTGGATGTTGTGGATGTTTCTAGCGTAACACTGTGAATGTTGTGGATGTTTCTAGCGTAACACTGTGAATGTTGTGGATGTTTCTAGCGTAACACTGTGAATGTTGTGGATGTTTCTAGCGTAACACTGTGAATGTTGTGGATGTTTCTAGCGTAACACTGTGAATGTTGTGGATGTTTCTAGCGTAACACTGTGAATGTTGTGGATGTTTCTAGCGTAACACTGTGAATGTTGTGGATGTTTCTAGCGTAACACTGTGAATGTTGTGGATGTTTCTAGCGTAACACTGTGAATGTTGTGGATGTTTCTAGCGTAACACTGTGGATGTTGTGGGTGTTTCTAACGTAACACTGTGTGTGCTGTGGACGTTTCTTGCGTAACACTGTGAATGTTGTGGATGTTTCTAGCGTAACACTGTGAATGTTGTGGATACTTCCAGCGGAACACTGTGAATGTTGTGGATGTTTCTAGCGTAACACTGTGAATGTTGTGGATGTTTCTAGCGTAACACTGTGGATGTTGTGGATGTTTCTAGTGTAACACTGTGAATATTATGGAACACGTGCTGTGATGCTGTGATGGATGTTGTGATTCCTAGCGTAACACTGTGGATGTTGTGGATGTTCCTAGCATAACACTGTGGATGTTGTGGATGTTTGTAGTAACACTGTGAATATTATGGATGTTTCTAACGTAACACTGTGAGTGCTGTGAACACTGTGAATGTTGTGGATGTTCCTAGTAACACTGTGGGTGTTGTGGTAACACTGTGGATGTTTGTGGTAACACTGTGGGTGTTGTGGATGTTTCTAGCAGAACACTGTGAATGTTGTGGATGTTTCTAGCAGAACACTGTGAATGTTGTGGATGTTCCTAGCGTAACACTGTGGGTGTTGTGGATGTTTCTAGCAGAACACTGTGAATGTTGTGGATGTTTCTAGCAGAACACTGTGGATGTTGTGGATGTTTCTAGCGTAACAATGTGGATGTTATGGATGTTTGTAGTGGAACACTGTGGATGTTGTGGATGTTTGTAGTGGAACACTGTGGATGTTGTGGATGTTTGTAGTGGAACACTGTGGATGTTGTGGATGTTTGTAGTGGAACACTGTGGATGTTGTGGATGTTTGTAGTGGAACACTGTGGATGTTGTGGATGTTTGTAGTGGAACACTGTGGAACTTGCACATGGCAATAATTCACAAAATTTTGTCCTGGTTACCGTACACGAGCGTTGAAATTGAAATCCGTTGAAATTCAAAAAGCTTGAAATAGAAAAAGGACCAGAGACCCACTCAAAGGTCCCGAAGGTTCCAGATAGGGAAATTAGATAAAAAACAATTACGTATATGGAAAAACAACAGATTAACATATCTGGTAGGTCAAAAGAGAGACATCTACAGGAGAATAAATAAGGCAGAAGGGCACTTAAGAAATCAGTATATTCAATTAAAAAGAGAAATTTAAAAAACGGAATAAGAAAAGTCAAAAGACATTATGAAGTTAAAGTCGCAATGAACTCGAGGAATAACTAAAGGATTCTTTCATGTAAATAAGAGAAAGATTATGGACAAGACAGATCCACTTAAAAGTTGCTCAGGTTAACTGACTGAGTAAAGTAAAAGGACACAAGTGCAACTAATGTGACATTTTATTGTGGCAACGTTTCGCTCACCAGGAGCTTTGTCAAGCCGTTACAAACAGTACATAGACACAGAGGATATATATAGGCTTAGAGTGAGGTGCAATACTAGTGGTAGAACAATTAAATTGCACATGAGTAAATGGATATAAAAGCTAATTGCAAGTTAATTGTTCTACCATATTCTACTACTACTACCACCTGCAATATTATATTACTACTACTACTACCACCTGCAATATTATATTACTACTACTACTACCACCTGCAATATTATATTACTACTACTACTACCACCTACAATATTATATTACTACTACTACTACCACCTGCAATATTATATTACTACTACTACTACCACCTGCAATATTATATTACTACTACTACTACCACCTGCACTACCACCTGCAATATTATATTACTACTACTACTACCACCTGCAATATTATATTACTACTACTACTACCACCTGCAATATTATATTACTACTACTACTACCACCTGCAATATTATATTACTACTACTACCACCTGCAATATTATATTACTACTACTACTACCACCTGCAATATTATATTACTACTACTACTACCACCTGCAATATTATATTACTACTACTACTACCACCTGCAATATTATATTACTACTACTACTACCACCTGCAATATTATATTACTACTACTACTACCACCTGCAATATTATATTACTACTACTACTACCACCTGCAATATTATATTACTACTACTACTACCACCTACAATCACACCTCACTCTAAGCCTATATATACCATCTGTGTCCATGTACTGTTTGTAACGGCTTGACAAAGCTCCTGGAGAGCGAAACAATAAAATGTCACAATAAAATGTCACAATAAAATTGCCACAATAAAATGTCACATTAGTTGCACTTGTGTCCTTTTACTTTACATATTGTCGGTAATTCTATCAAAATATATACTAACTGACTGAGAGTTAGAAACAGATGTGCTCAGTCTTCAACACTTGTCACAGTAAAGAAACACAAGATCAGTACAGTAACATACAAGAACAGTACAGCACAGTAACACACATCAGTACAGTAACACAAAAGATCAGTACAGTACAGTACCACAGAAGATCAGTACAGTAGTAACACAGAAGATCAGTACAGTAACACAGAAGATCAGTACAGTAACACAGAAGATCAGTACAGTAACAAAGAAGATCAGTACACTAGTAACACAGAAGATCAGTACAGTAACAAAGAAGATCAGTACACTAGTAACACAGAAGATCAGTACAGTAACAAAGAAGATCAGTACAGTAACAAAGAAGATCAGTACAGTAACAAAGAAGATCAGTACATTAGTAACACAGAAGATCAGTACAGTAACAAAGAAGATCAGTACAGTACAGTAACACAGAAGAGTACAATAACAGAAGAGTAAGCAAAGAAACACAGAAGAGTACAGTACAGTAACACAGAAGAGTACAACTCAGTAACACCACCGTGGCTACTGTCAGGGAGGCTGGAGTGGGAATAACATCACCGTGGCTACTGTCAGGGAGACTGGAATGGGAATAACATCACAGTGGCTACTGTCAGGGAGGGAGGAGTGGGAATAACATCACCGTGGTTACTGTCAGGGAAACTGGAGTGGGAATAACACCACCGTGGCTACTGTCAGGGAGGGAGGAGTGGGAATAACATCACCGTGGCTACTGTCAGGGAAACTGGAGTGGGAATAACACCACCATGGCTACTGTCACGGAGGTTGGAGTGGGAGTAACATCACCGTGGCTACTGTCAAGGAGGCTGGAGTGGGAATAACATCACCGTGGCTACTGTCAGGGAGGCTGGAGTGGGAATAACATCACCGTGGCTACTGTCAGGGAGGCTGGAGTGGGAATAACATCACCGTGGCTACTGTCAGGGAGGCTGGAGTGGGAATAACATCACCGTGGCTACTGTCAAGGTGGCTGGAGTGGGAATAACGCCACCGTGGCTACTGTCAGGGAGGCTGGAGTGGGAATAACATCACCGTGGCTACTGTCAGGGAGGCTGGAGTGGGAATAACATCACCGTGGCTACTGTCAGGGAGGCTGGAGTGGGAATAACATCACCGTGGCTACTGTCAGGGAGGCTGGAGTGGGAATAACGCCACCGTGGCTACTGTCAGGGACGCTGGAGTGGGAATAACATCACCGTGGCTACTGTCAGGGAGGCTGGAGTGGGAATAAGACCACAATAGCTACTGTTGAGGTCGACGCTTTTGAATCCAAATCATGAATCCAAATCTTGAATTATGAATAGTAATAATAATAATAACAATAAAATTATTTGCGACCACTGTCAGCCTCAGAGTTATCTCTGAGTTACCAGACCTTGCCACGTGGAGGCCAGTGGTTCGTCTTTAAGGTCCCCCCCCCCCTCGCCTTCCCCAGGTTCATGTGTCCAGGAATCCATCCGTGGGCCCCCGGATGTCTCCCCTTTCTCAGTTCCCTAAGGTCAGCCTCTCTCTCTCTCTCTCTCTCTCTCTGCCTTCCAGCCTCAGCCTTCCCCAGGTTCATGTGTCCAGGAATCCATCCGTTCGCTCCCGGATGTCTCCCCTTCCCCACTTACCCAAGGTCAGCCTCAACCACAACCTTCCCCAAGTTCATGAATCCAGGAATCCATCCGTTCGCTCCCGGATGTCTTCCCTTCCCCACTTACCTAAGGTCGGCGGTGCCTTCCCCGGATCAGTGTCTCCAGGAGTCTGCTTGTGTCACCTGAGTGGACTCCCTTCCTCTGAGTCAGCGGTATTCTTGCTTTCCTTAGGATCATGTATCTCTGAGTCAGCGGTATTCTTGCTTTCCTTAGGATCATGTATCCAGGAATCCATCCGTCTACCGCCGGATGTCTCCCCTTCCCCACTTACACAAGGTCAGCCTCAACTTCATGTATTCATGCCTTCCCCAGGTTCATGTATCCAGGAATCCATCCGCTCGCTCCGGATGTCTCCCCTTCCCCACTTACACAAGGTCAGCCTCAACCACAACCTTCCCCAAGTTTATGAATCCAGGAATCCATCCGCTCGCTCCCGGATGTCTTCCCTTCCCCACTTACCTAAGGTCGGCGGTGCCTTCCCCGGATCAGTGTCTCCAGGAGTCTACTTGTGTCACCTGAGTGGACTCCCTTCCCCACTTCCTCAGAGTCAGCGGTATTCTTGCTTTCCTTAGGATCATGTATCCAGGAATCCATCCGTCTACCGCCGGATGTCTCCCCTTCCCCACTTACCCAAGGTCAGCCTCAACTTCATGTATTCTTGCCTTCCCCAGGTTCATGTATCCAGGAATCCATCCGCTCGCTCCGGATGTCTCCCCTTCCCCACTTACCCAAGGTCAGCCTCAACTGCATGTATTCATGCCTTCCCCAGGTTCATGTATCCAGGAATCCATCCGCTCGCTCCGGATGTCTCCCCTTCCCCACTTACCCAAGGTCAGCCTCAACTGCATGTATTCATGCCTTCCCCAGGATCATGTATCCAGGAATCCTTCCGTCTACCGCCGGATGTCTCCCCTTCCCCACTTAACCAAGGTCAGCCTCAACTGCATGTATTCATGCCTTCCCCAGGTTCATGTATCCAGGAATCCATCCGCTCGCTCCCGGATGTCTCCCCTTCCCCACTTACACAAGGTCAGCCTCAACCACAACCTTCCCCAAGTTTATGAATCCAGGAATCCATCCGCTCGCTCCGGATGTCTTCCGTTCCCCACTTACCTAAGGTCGGCGGTGCCTTCCCCGGATCAGTGTCTCCAGGAGTCTACTTGTGTCACCTGAGTGGACTCCCTTCCCCACTTCCCCAGAGTCAGCGGTGCCTTCCCCGGATCAGTGTCTCCAGGAGTCCACTTATGTCACCTCAGGTGGACTCCCTTCCCCACTTCCCCAGAGTCAGCGGTGCCTTCCCCGGATCAGTGTCTCCAGGAGTCCACTTATGTCACCTCAGGTGGACTCCCTTCCCCACTTCCCCAGAGTCAGCGGTGCCTTCCCCGGATCAGTCTCTCCAGGAGTCCACTTATGTCACCTCAGATGGACTCCCTTCCCCACTTCCCCAGAGTCAGCGGTGCCTTCCCCGGATCAGTGTCTCCAGGAGTCCACTTATGTCACCTCAGGTGGACTCCCTTCCCCACTTCCCCAGAGTCAGCGGTTGCCACCTTCAGTGACCTCGCTGCATGGAAACTTGGTCTTGTCTAGCTGGTCTACGGTAGAGACTGTCCAGGTGGGTGGAATTACTGGAGGTGACACACACAGAAAACTGCGTCCAGTAATTACACCCACCAAGACAGCCGCGACCGTAGGTCAGCTAGACGCCACCAAGCTGCCTCACAGTTCCGCCACCTCCGAGAGGCTAATTAACGTAAATTTTGGAAATCCTTTTATATTACAGTATGAATTTAGTCTAAGTACGAGATTTTCTTGCTTATTTATCAGTTTAAAAGTATTTGTAAGTGTTTTATTTTATGTAGATGAATGTCCAAGTGTTGAAGAACTTTTCCACCTCCATCAAAACTGTATTAAATATTACACTGTTTTCATTTTTATTTATTTATTGGTCATTTTCATATGACATTGAAAGACTAACAAGCGCACAAACATACACATATATATGTATTTTTACATACATTTATACGCTGGTTTACGGTATTTTGACGACATTGTTTGTGAAACATGTAAATATATAAAGACGCGACACGTTTGTGACACTAGTGAAGGACTGTGTCATGTATACATATTCTTATGTATGAATGAATGAATGTAATGCTTATGTGTTATTGTGTATGTGTGTCATGTGTACATGTTATTTTGTAAGAATAAGTGCAATGTTTACGTAATGTGTATGAGTGTCACTGACTGTGTATGAGTGTCACATATTGTGTATGAGTGTCACATATTGTGTATGAGTGTCACATATTGTGTATGAGTGTCACATATTGTGTATGAGTGTCACATATTGTGTATGAGTGTCACATATTGTGTATGAGTGTCACATATTGTGTATGAGTGTCACATATTGTGTATGAGTGTCACATATTGTGTATGAGTGTCACATATTGTGTATGAGTGTCACATATTGTGTATGAGTGTCACATATTGTGTATGAGTGTCACATATTGTGTATGAGTGTCACATATTGTGTATGAGTGTCACATATTGTGTATGAGTGTCACATATTGTGTATGAGTGTCACATATTGTGTATGAGTGTCACATATTGTGTATGAGTGTCACATATTGTGTATGAGTGTCACATATTGTGTATGAGTGTCACATATTGTGTATGAGTGTCACATATTGTGTATGAGTGTCACATATTGTGTATGAGTGTCACATATTGTGTATGTCACATATTGTGTATGAGTGTCACATATTGTGTATGAGTGTCACATATTGTGTATGAGTGTCACATATTGTGTATGAGTGTCACATATTGTGTATGAGTGTCACATATTGTGTATGAGTGTCACATATTGTGTATGAGTGTCACATATTGTGTATGAGTGTCACATATTGTGTATGAGTGTCACATATTGTGTATGAGTGTCACATATTGTGTATGAGTGTCACATATTGTGTATGAGTGTCACATATTGTGTATGAGTGTCACATATTGTGTATGAGTGTCACATATTGTGTATGAGTGTCACATATTGTGTATGAGTGTCACATATTGTGTATGAGTGTCACATATTGTGTATGAGTGTCACATATTGTGTATGAGTGTCACATATTGTGTATGAGTGTCACATATTGTGTATGAGTGTCACATATTGTGTATGAGTGTCACATATTGTGTATGAGTGTCACATATTGTGTATGAGTGTCACATATTGTGTATGAGTGTCACATATTGTGTATGAGTGTCACATATTGTGTATGAGTGTCACATATTGTGTATGAGTGTCACATATTGTGTATGAGTGTCACATATTGTGTATGAGTGTCACATATTGTGTATGAGTGTCACATATTGTGTATGAGTGTCACATATGATGAGTGTGTCCATGAAAACTTTAAAAAAAATATAATAATCTCTGTTTCTCTTGTTTCGTAAATGAATGTGAAGGTCGCAGATGTGTGTGTGTGTGTGTGTGTGTGTGTGTGTGTGTGTGTGTACAGAGTTTTAACATAATATGTTAATAAAGTTGTGTTTACACTAACATCTGGTCTACATGATGGCTTGCTTTATATATATTGTCTTCTGACCAAAGTACAGCGACATCACACGTCTCTAAGTTCACAAGTGACATCAAGCAACAATATCTAAGACCCATATTTTTGAACAAATCTTTACCGCCTTTCTTGTATATTATAACTTAATTCAATACTATAGCTACCATAACATTATCTAAGATTAAGTACATTTGTAACTCTACTAACATCTGATACTGATAGTAGGTACACCACTGATAGTAGGTACACCACTGATAGTAGGTACACCACTGATAGTAGGTACACCACTGATAGACGGTACACCACTGATAGTAGGTACACCACTGATAGTAGGTACACCACTGATAGTAGGTACACCACTGATAGTAGGTACACCACTGATAGTAGGTACACCACTGATAGTAGGTACACCACTGATAGTAGGTACACCACTGATAGTAGGTACACCACTGATAGAAGGTACACCACTAATAGAAGGTACACCACTGATAGTAGGTACACCACTGATAGAAGGTACACCACTGATAGTAGGTGCACCACTGATAGAAGGTACACCACTGATAGAAGGTACACCACTGATAGTAGGTACACCACAGATAGTAGGTACACCACTGATAGAATGTACACCACTGATAGAAGGTACACCACTGATAGAAGGTACACCACTCATAGAATGAACACCACTGACAAAAGGTACACCACTGATAGGAGGTACAGCACTGATAGGAAGTACACCACTGATAGAAGGTACTCCACTGATAGAAAGTACACTTGTGATAGAAGGTACACCACTGATAGAAAGTACACATGTGATAGAAGGTACACCACTGATAGAAAGCACACTTGTGATAGAAGGTACACCACTGATAGAAGGTACACATGTGATAGAAGGTACACCACTGATATAAGGTACACCACTGGAAAAAGGGAACACTACCAGGAGAATAGATATTACAGGTAGAAAGGGAACTTGGAAGTGAAGGGGCGAATGACTGTTGTAACTGTGCAATTAATGTTACGAACTCTTTCTCTCTCTTTCTCACACACACACACACACACACACACACACACACACACACACACACACACACACACACACACACACACACACACACACACACACACACACACACACACACACACACACACACACACACACACACACACACACACACACACACACACACAAGCAATAAGGCACCAAAAAGCTTTTTCCTACATTGAATGTTTTAAGCAGCAGTTTCAGGTGTGTTGTTGTATGTTCACTCACCATTGTGAACTCTATGATAAATGCGAATATAGCTGTTGTTCTTCTATGTGTTCTCTCATATTGCTCATATTTACACAGTTTCTTTTGTATGGACTTTTCTGTGTTCACTCACCTTAGTCAACATTAACTATTTTTTAAAAGAAAATACTTTGGGCTAATTTTTCTCTCAATATTTAACTTAGATAATGATCTTAGAGAGGATATGCTACCTTAATGTATTTAAAGCACTAACAGTGCAGTACAGGATAAGGAGTAAGGTGCACCACTAGTAAAAATTAATGGTGCACAGTAGGTGAAGGTGTAATGCGCACTGAATATGAAGTGGTAAGGTGTACTAAAGGTGTAAGTGTGAAGTGTATTTCACGTGAAATTTAAAGAAGCACATGACGAGAAGCATTTTTTGAGATATCCAGAAAAACTTAAATACAATACTGGTTAGGAAAAAATAAATGACTTGATGATCAAATGAAAATAATATGAGGAGGAAACCTCCATTATTTTTGAGTTTGATCTGCGAAAAATCGTCTCTTGGAGGGAATGTTTTCTAGATGGAATATTTGAAGACGTAATTAAATGTTATAATGAAGCTGGTAGGTTAGTTGAGCCACATAGTGATAACTGATACTTAGAATACAGTTCATTATGCAATGTAAATAATTAGACAGAGTCATTCATTAGGAAATTTAATTCATTCGGTAGTGTAATTTATGAAGGAAATGGAATTTCTTGCCTAATGTAATTTATTTGGCAATGTGAGGGAGACAGCAACATGTGTGACACAACAAGGTGAGGGAGTCGACAACATTTGTAACACGACAACAAGATGTGGGAGACGACAGCAAGATGAGGGAGACTACAAGGTGAAGGTGGATGACAACAATATGTGGGACACGACAACAAAGTGAGTCGACAACAGGCTGTGGGAGACGACAGCAAGGTGTTGTGGACGACACGGTGAGGAAGACGACAACATGAGGGAGATGACAACAAGGTGAGGGAGACGACAAAAATATAAGAGGGATGACAGCAAGGTGAGGGAGACGACAATAATATGTGGGATACGACAACATAGTGAATTGACAACAAACTGAGCGAAACGACAAAAGAGTGAGGGAGACGACCACAAGGTAAGGGAGACGACAACAAGGTGAGGGAGATGACAACAAGGTGTGGGAGAGGACGACAAGGTGAGGGAGAAGACAACAAAGTGAGGGAGACAACAACAAAGTGAGGGAGACGACAACAAGGTGAGGGAGACGAAAACAAGGTATGAGAAGCGACACGGTGAGACGACAAGGTAAGGGAGATGACAAGAAATGGGAGAGGATGACAAGATGAGGGAGACGACAACCAAGTGAGGGAGACGACAAGGCGAAGGAGACGACAACAAGGTGATATAGACAACGACAAGGTGAGGGAGACGACAACAAGGTGAGGGAGATGTCAACAAGGTGTGGGAGACGACAACAAGGAAGGTAAATGACAGGAAAATATCCCAAGAACATCAAGGTGTTCAGAACGTACTAACCTTAGGGATGTTGGGAAGGGAAAATAACTTGGGTCAGTTGGTAGATTACTTGAAGCATAGATCTGTGGGAAGATAGACAGAGATGAGGGTACAATCTTTTTCAAGTCTCATTTGAAAAAGTTTGTAAAGCTGACACCAATGTCTTCTCAAAAATAATCTGTTTCACTTTTTATCGGGATTAATTTTGCTGCCACTGATGATGCATGCTGACAGCATTGATATTAGCTACCACCATGATTAATTCATCACTAGATGATTCTTAACTTATAACTTTCGAAATACTTCCTGATAGAAGATACGAATACTAATGCTCATGATCAATGCGTTTCCAATTTCGTATAAAAAAGAAAGTAGAAGGATGCCTGAGCTCGATCTGATGTTCTTTAAGATATCAGTCGTCAACCTCAGTAGCAGACTATGAAACTTTCTGGTAACGAAAATTTGAAAATCCATATTTACCTTTATGTTATACTGTGGCTAGTAGATTACTCCATGGCACCAGTAAACATTATGTCATACTGTAGCTAGTAGATTACTCCATGGCACCAGTAAACATTATGTCATACTGTGGCTAGTAGATTACTCCATGGCACCAGTAAACATTATGTCATACTGTGGCTAGTAGATTACTCCATGGCACCAGTAAACATTATGTCATACTGTGGCTAGTAGATTACTCCATGGCACCAGTAAACATTATGTCATACTGTGGCTAGTAGATTACTCCATGGCACCAGTAAACATTATGTCATACTGTGGCTAGTAGATTACTCCATGGCACCAGTAAACATTATGTCATACTGTAGCTAGTAGATTGCTCCATGACACCAGTAAACATTATGTCATACTGTGGCTAGTAGATTACTCCATGGCATCAGTAAACATTATGCCATACTGTGGCTAATAGATTATTACATGGCACCAGTAAACATTATCATACTGTGGCTAGTAGATTACTCCATGGCACCAGTAAACATTATGTTATACTGTAGCTAGTAGATTACTCCATGGCACCAGTAAACATTATGTCATACTGTAGCTAGTAGATTACTCCATGGCACCAGTAAACATTATGTCATACTGTGGCTAGTAGATTACTCCATGGCACCAGTAAACATTATGTCATACTGTAGCTAGTAGATTACTCCATGGCACCAGTAAACATTATATCATACTGTGGCTAGTAGATTACTCCATGGCACCAGTAAACATTATGTCATACTGTAGCTAGTAGATTGCTCCATGACACCAGTAAACATTATGTCATACTGTGGCTAGTAGATTGCTCCATGGCACCAGTAAACATTATGTCATACTGTAGCTAGTAGATTGCTCCATGACACCAGTAAACATTATGTCATACTGTGGCTAGTAGATTACTCCATGGCACTAGTAAACATTATGTCATACTGTAGCTAGTAGATTACTCCATGGCACTAGTAAACATTATGTAATACTGTGGCTAGTAGATTACTCCATGGCACCAGTAATCATTTGCGATTCTACAAAAGTATCATTGTAATTATAGTTGTCTCGGCTATCTGGTAAACACTGTCTCAATATTTACCTCACTTGTTTTCCTGGCTGACGAAGGATTTTTAATCCACATATTTCTCCCTGTCATTACCTGCCTTACACGTTCATTCATAGCACTAGTTAATAGTTTCAGTACTGCACGAGTATTAACTTTCCTTCTAACTACAATCATTTTCTACAGTTATCTGTCTCACACGTTCGTTACTCATTAATTATTATATTGCCGTTTTTGTTTGTAATTCCTCTCAAAATCTTTTTATAAAGAAATATTACGATGGGCATTTTGAGCATTATCCACTAGTCATCGACATTATGTGTGTGCTAAAAAGTCTCTGATTACTGATTCAATCCATAACATTAAATGATGTTTGGCCTTTTTCCTTTCACTTTTATAGTTTTCCTTGCAGAAAATGTGAACGAAAAATAAGAGAAAGACGCTACCCATTAATACTGCAAAAATCTGATGATACGATGAATGAAAAAAAAAGAAATATTTTGTCGACTCGTATCTTGCTGAACTGCATTTTTTCCTCTCTTTATAATTCTTATTACTAAGATATTACACAAAATTTTCATCACACCAGCCATTTCTCAACAATGTAAGATGACCCAGAGAATGGAACACATTTACCATCACTCATAATAGCCAATATACAAGAGATATACTTGCATATATTGTAATTTAAGTAACCCTTTGCATATATTGTAATTTAAGTAACCCTTTGCATATATTGTAATTTAAGTAACCCTTTGCAGATATTGTAATTTAAGTAACCCTTTGCATATATTGTAATTTAAGTAACCCTTTGCATATATTGTAATTTAAGTAACCCTTTGCAGATATTGTAATTTAAGTAATCCTTTGCATATATTGTAATTTAAGTAACCCTTTGCATATATTGTAGTTTAAGTAACCCTTTGCATATTTGTAATTTAAGTAACCCTTTGCATATATTGTAATTTAAGTAACCCTTTGCATATATTGTAATTTAAGTAACCCTTTGCATATATTGTAATTTATGTAACCCTTTGCATATATTGTAATTTAAGTAACCCTTTGCATATATTGTAATTTAAGTAACCCTTTGCATATATTGTAGTTTAAGTAACCCTTTGCATATATTATAATTTAAGTAACCCTTTACAACTAAAGTTGTAAACTGAACAAAAGGTGAAGATCAATGGTGAACAGCAAGCAAGTGAACGAATAAGGTTATCAGGTAAAGATAATGCCAAGAGATGGGTTAACAAAACGTGGAAATGAACAAGTGAAGTTGTAACTTGAACTTTAGGTCACAGAATGAAGTGAAAATCACATAAGTGAAGATTACATGAAGATGTCAGGTCAGCAACAGGGAAAGGTGTAAGGTGAACCACAGGTGGAAACGTGAATTAAAGTAAAGGTGGTGTAAAGTGAAGAGGAGGAAGCATAGGGAGAAGCTCTACTGAAGGTGCAAAAATGAGCTGCTGATTAAGTTGTTAGGTGAACTTGACATGACTGTGTAATGTGAACATGTGAGGGTTGAAGACGTGTTACTGGCGAAGATACGAGGTGAATGGCAGGTGAAGGCATAAAGTGTACTATTAAGGTGCATGGTGTACTGCACATGAAGGTGCACGGTGTACTGCACATGAAGGTGCAAGGTGCACTACAGGTGAAGGTGTAAGGTGCACCTCGGGTGAAATGTAAAGTACACTTCAGTTAAAAAGGTGCATTTAATATAATATAGAGTGCACTACAGATGTGTGTAATGTGCGCTACAGATATGTGTAATGTGCGCTACAGATATGTGTAATGTGCACTACAGACATGTGTAATGTGCACTACAGATATGTGTAATGTGCACTACAAATATGTGTAATTATGCATTACAGGCGAAATTTTTAGGAGCGTTATCTATCAATTAAAATTAATTTTTTTTTAGTAAATTAGTTAAAAAAATAGTCAAGTTTACTCATTGATAATTAAGAAAAAATAAATGGAAGAAATCCCCGTTATCCCAGAGACAGATCTGGCGACCGTCACTAGCATAAACACGTTGCTTTTTTTTAAAATACATTAATAGAGATATAAATGCTAGAAAAAAATTATGAATAATAGCCTTGATGAATAATTTTAATAGAAACTAACAGTATATATCATTGGGGAAAGAGATAATTATAAATGCTTGTGATAAACATCATTAAGTTCCTCATATTACTCTTTAGTGTCAGTTTATCAACAATCTCTCGTTATTTGTTTCCTTTATTTTCAGTATTAACTTCGTTGTCATTAGCCTTAAATATTCCTTAAAATGTTCGCTCTTCTAGCATTCTTTTTGAATGTTTCTTGCAAAATACTCAGACACTTAGAAAAAAAAACAGTGTTGGTGATCAGTGCAAGTGTTTGTTGCTTCATACAGAAAAGAAAGATGTCGTGTACTAATGAGCTCGACCTTAAGATTTTGACGACACCATCAGTTAACATCACTGTCAGGATACTAATCTTCCTTGTTAATGATTGTTTTAAAATATCATTTATATCATGTAAGTTAGTTGCCAGTAGATTGCTTTATGACATCAGAAAAACCTTCGAGATACTACACAGTTGTTTTTGTGAGTATCCTTTGAAAGTGGGATGTACCAATAGTCTATCGCATCTCAGTTACGTGGTATATACTTTTCTTTATACATTTACTTCTACTGTTTTCCCAAATTGTCCTTTTCATATAGAACTTCCTCTCGTATCATAGTATTAATATCTTTGTTTCAAATTCTTCCGACCTTTTTCATCCAAGTTTATCTTTTTGGTCAAATTGGTCGTTGTTCGCCAGTCCCCGGTATATGTAGGTGACAAGAATCTCTAGGTCGATGATTGATTCCACTCATTACAGGAAATTATCTTTGGACACCTTCCATTCAGTTGATTTGTGCAACATTTCTTACAAAGCATATGGAAGCAAAATAAGGGAAAACGTTATTTGCGAATAATGCAAATATATATTTTGCACAAGAAATAGGAAGTTATCCGACTCAAATATTCTGGACCTGATATTTAATTTCTTTATTCTCCTCATTTCAACTGTTTCAGAGTATTTTTTGTTACATAGGTGGTTTCACCTTAATGTAAGACATTAAACGTCACTCATTTTATAGCTACCTTTTCAGAAGTGCAATAATATTATAGTGTAACTCTAGAAGTGTTAAATTTTATTTATATTATCTCTAATCATCAAAATTCTCCCCCTGAGTCCAATTCATCTGGTGAAATCTCTCGTTTCACTCATTCTTGGAGAACATTGTTCAAAGTTAGTGTCAATTGTTCTTAGAATTTCCAAACATTTCCAAAAAATTCTCATTAGTTCAATCACAAATATTTACTCTGGTATTTCACCTTCTTAGATTTTCTACCTTCACACATTAAACCAAGTTTGAGATTCCACTCTGACACAGTTTTCACCATCGCAGTATATGGTTTGGGATCTGTGTCTATCAAATGATATGAAAGGTTGTGTTATACACTTTACCATTTCGATCTCACTCATAAATTGTCTTTACAGTTTGCAGTTTTCTTTATTCTTCATTAATCTTCCTTACAGTGCTGCTTGTTAAGGTATCTTGCAATATACAGTCAAATCTAATTGTGTTTAATTTTGTCTCTCTCTGTGAGAGAATTTAACTTAATCAAATTAATTTGTTGTGAAACTTATATTACTACATATTTTCTCTATTTTCTTTTTTTGTATTATTGTCTAAGAGTTTTGTTTTTCTGTTTCATAGTAATTATTTTATCATACTTTTCCTTGAAGAAACAGTATGTTCTCTGTCCACCTTTGACCTTCATCTGTAATTATCCTTATTCCGCGAGTTATAGTCCAGACTTACTTGTAATGTAACAACTACCTTCACCTCAAGATGGCGATGACAGTAATCCAGCTCAACTGCTTCACTCTGCTGTCAATTCCCTCACCCTGCTGTCAACTCCTTCACCCTGCTATCAATCTCCTCAGCATGCTGTCAACTTCCTCACCCTGCTGTCAACTCCCTCGCACTGTTGTCAACTCCCTCACCCTGCTATCAATCTCCTCAGCATGCTGTCAACTTCCTTACCCTGCTGTCAACTCCCATATACCCTTTTTATCTCCTCCCTTCGCTATCCTGCTTAGTTATCCCCATATGAACATTTAGTCAATAAAATCTAAGTTTCCAAGTGAGAGACATGTATTTATTGTTAGATCCACTATCAGGATCCTGACGATCGTCAAATCTAAGTTTTCATGTGAGAGACTTGTCCCATGCACAATACGCAACAAACTCGCACATAGGAGAGAGAGAAGCTTATAACGACCTTTCCGACTGACTTGGATTATTTACAAGTCACAGTAACACAAGAGAGTAAGGGAGCGATGGGGACAGGGACGGGTCAAAAGAGAGGAAGAAAAAAGAAGTATTGGTAGTGGTAATGCTACTACTACTACTACTACTACTAGTAGTAGTAGTAGCAGCATTACTACTACTACTACTAGTAGTAGTAGTAGTAGTAGTAGTAGCATTACTACTATTAGTAGTAGTAGTTGTAGTAGTAGCAGTAGTAGTAGAGCGTAGGGACACTTGTCCTCACTGTTAGATTCACCATCAGGGTACTGAGGCTCCTCAGATTAAATCTCTCGTGTACATGACTCACGAAATCGTAATGACACGATTGCAAACCAACCAGACCACGGGCGTGGGTAGAGCCTAGTTGGATGAATCTTATTGTGGCTAGCTGGTCCAGTGGCTAACGCGACGGTCTGGAGTTTTGAGACTCTCTGATCGCGGGTTCTAACCCCGCCCGTGGTATGGTTTTTATCGTGTACATATTCTTCCATTAATCCTTTTTTTTCATTTTAGGCATTATAATTGACTCACAGTTTAATTTTTTTTTTTTTTCATTTTGAACCTTGCTTCTTAGCCTGTTTATCATTTTCCACATTTTACATCATCTTGTATGGTATCGTATCCTTCACCTTTCACATTTACCTGCAGTAAGCCTGACACATTTACCTGCAATTCATCAAACAAATTCACATAAAGTTCACTTTACAAATTTACATGTTAAATTTACATTTTCACGTACAGTTCACGTTGCACATTCATTCGTAGTTACCTATACAAATTCACCTTTTGTTCATGTTAAATATTTATTTGCATTTCACCTTAAACATTGGCTTGAAGATCATGTAAATATAACATTGAGTACACAATTAACTCGCACTTAGAAAGTAATGAGAAAAGAAGACCGGAATTTACACAAGAGAGGCCTAGGGAAGCAGGGAGAGTTAATAATACTGAAAACAGACGTAGTAGTAGTAGTAGTTGTAGTAGTGTTCGTTGAAGGCGTAAGATAGAAGCAGAGGTAAAACAGGAGCAGTGGTAGTAGTAATAGTAGTTGTAATTGTAGTTGTAATGGCGAAATAGTAGAGAAAAATCAGAACCAGACAGAGTTTAACAGGAAACAGCAGAGAAAGACAGACGACAGAAAGGGAGGAGGAAGAAGTAAGGACGGAATAGAATTTGAAGTAGTAGTAGAATTGTAAGAAATAGTAGTAGTAGTAATAGTGGTGGTAGTAGTACTAGTAGTAATAGTAATAGTGGTAGAGGTACTAGTAGTAGTAGTAGTAATAGGAGAAGTAGCAGTGATAGTAGTTTTGGTAGAAGTAGTAGTGAAATTAAAAATAGTTGTGATAGAAGCAGTGATAGAAAAAGAAAGCAGCACAAGTGCAGCGGAAGTAGAGGTAAAAATAAGCAGGTAGGAGAAGCTGTGTGACGGAAATCTAGAAAAAATAATTGTCGAAACTAAAGCAATACTGACGAAACAATAATAACTGTAGTAGTAATGGCATTTGCGCAGAAAAGTAAATGCCTTGAATCAGCATTAATCGTTGTTACTAACACAAACAAAACAAAGGCAGCTTCATCATCTCTGAAGTCTTAGCGAGAATCCTCCTGAAAACAGTAAACCTGCCATCACATAATTCATACTACATAAAAGGGCATGCCCAGTTTGGGCCAGCAGGCCTACTGCAGTGTTCCTCCTTTCTTATGTTCTTATGTAACAGAGAAGGGACACTGAAACATACCTTCCCAAACCCATTCATATACATTTTCCCAACCTATTTTTTATGCTACACATCCATTGCTTTTGTAACCTTTCTTTCTCATGTACCAGCTGAATTTTCCACATGTATAACTACTGTATCTACTTGTACTACACCTCACTCTGAGCCTATATATACCCACTGTGTCCATGTATTGTTTGTAACAGCTTGACAAAGCTCCTGGAGAGCGAAACGCTGCCCAATAAAATGTCACATTAGCTGTATTTGTGTCATTTTACTTAACATATTGTCGGTAATTCTACCAATATTAATTCTGTACATTGCGTACGTCAGGCCCATATTGGTGCATGCAGCACTAGTATGAAACCCACATCTGGTCAAACACTTCAAAAAATTAGAGAAAGGGCAAAGGTTTGCAACAAGACTAATCCCTGAAGTGAGTGGTCTGTTATACGAGGAGAGGTTAAGGGAAATCGACCTGACGACACTGGAGGACAGGAGAGATAAGGGAGGATATGACAACAACACAAAATACTGAGAGGAATCGAGAAGGTGGACAGAGAAAGGATGTTCCAGAGATGGGACACAACAACAAGTGGTCACAGTTGAAAGTTGAAGATATAGGTGAATCACAGGGATGGTAAGAAGTATAACTTCGGTTATAGAGTTGTAAGGAAGTGGAATAATCTGGAAAGTGAAGTAGTGGAGGCAGGAAAAATACATAGGTTAAAAAGAGGTATGATGAATATCACGGAGCAGGGAGAAAAGTTCTAGTAGCGGCCAGTGAACAGGCGGGGTCAGGTATGAATTAACTCCTGCAACCACAATTAGGTGAGTACACACACACACACACACACATATACACAGAAACACACACAAACACAGGCACATTACTTCACTCCGCCTTCGTTTGTGTAGCTCCATTTTTTTAGGTACGTGTTCACTGAGCTCACTCGCCATAGTTAACATTAAAATAACACGTAATATAGTTGTCGTTACTCACCACACTAAACATCAGTGTAAAGAGTTACTCTGGTGTGCGGTGTGTTCACTCATCACAGTAAATATACACTTTCTTATGAAGGTGTGTAAATTTTTCAACTTAATATTTTACATGATTTATGAGGTTCAGCTAGTTATATTTAAAATACTAATGTTGCATAACAGGTGAGGTTGCAAGGTTCACTGCATGTTAGGTAATAAGGTGATTACAGGTGAAATAATGAAGTGCATTACAAGTTAAATAATAAGGTGGTTATTAAATGTTGTTTTTTGTAGCTAATGGTTACAATAACAATGAAAATGCTGATGAGGATATCTGTAATGTCTCTGAGTTGGATCTGGGATCATGGAAGGTCGGACTGGATGGTAATGCAGTTGATAACTGAGCTACATTGTGATGCATCATACAGAGCAATTAGACAAACATAATGAAGTCCCATATAAATAGCCCTGATTGAGAAGACTTCACGATGAGGAAGCCGAAAGTAAAATAATGGCGATGATAGCAAGCTGAAGGAGATATGAGCGAGGTGAGGGAGACGACAGGAAGGGGAGAGATGAAATGAGATGAAGGAAGATGACAAGATGTTAGATAAGAGAGAAAGGTAGGAGATATTAAAAAGAAGATAAGAATAATGACTACAAGATATTGCATAGTTCTAACCTCTTCATAAATTCAAACAACAGTGAAATTCAAGTTGCAATCCTAGATATTTTTAATGACCATCAGTAATCAGTTTAACAAAATAGCCATAAGCTACTCACAATGTATATATTGTCTACATCTGGACAAAATTTAATGATATGAAATCATAATTGATTGACTATCATTCAGTAGTCACTATAAGATCCAATAGATTTTAATGTTAACTTAGGAATATATTAATAATAATCAAGATCGTCAGAACTCTGCACTTTGTGAAGTGAGAAAAGAAAAACATTCATGGTCCATGGATGGATTCTTGAACATATGATCAGGGGGAGACTAGAGGGAAAAGAGGGAACAGACTTCTAAAAGCATGACTTGAACAAGGCTGTAAAATGTTGTCAATATTAAAGACCAGCGACCAACTTCACCCTCATGCTACGAATATTCCTGGGTAATGAAATGTTTTGACACCAGCGACCAACCTCACCGTCATGCTACGAATATTCCTGGGTAAAGAAATGTTTTGACACCAGCGACCAACCTCACCGTCATGCTACGAATATTCCTGGGTAAAGAAATGTTTTGACACCAGCGACCAACCTCACCCTCATGCTACGAATATTCCTGGGTAAAGAAATGTTTTGACACCAGCGACCAACCTCACCGTCATGCTACGAATATTCCTGGGTAGTCAAATATTTTAAGACCCAAATATATTTCTACGTCAAGTTTAAGGTGAACAAAACTCAAAGACGTAAGTTTAAGAAGAAAGTGAGAAGGTGAGAGTGAAAAGAAAATTACAGGTGAAGGTACAAAGATAACTTGGAAAGGTTTATGATGAATTGAAGGTAAATGAAAAGAGACTGAAGAATGATAGAAAAACAAAATATATGAAATTAAATAAAAATAAATCAAAATAAACGATGGAATTAAAGTAAAATAATGAATATAAATTCAATAGTTAAAATAATAATAATAATAATAATAATAATAATAATAATAATAATAATAATAATAATAATAATAATAATAATAATAATAATAATAATAATAATAATAAAATTAATATTAATAATAATAATAATTATATTATTATTAAAATGGCAAGAAAAATATAAAGAAATACATAGAGGTTAAAGGTTCAACCATAATGATGCTTCTTCCAAACATACTTCTTCAATTAAATATATTTCTGCAATATTTCCTTGAACAGACAAATCAAAACTATAAAAAGGCACTTGATCAATGCAGATATCACCCATTTATTAGTAAAGAAAAGGAAGAAAGGGAGTTATAAGCTCGACCTGATGATCTAGACGGCACAGAGGTCAACCTCACTGGCAGTATACGAATCTTCCTGTTTAGAAAAGGGTTGAAAATTTATATGTACCTCCGCGTCAGGTGTTGGAAAATAGGTTGGTCTATGGCCCCAGTAAACATTCAAGATACGTCAAAAGAATCAAAGATTTGTCTTATAATAAGGATTTATCATGCTTTCTCACCTACTGGTGGAAGCATAAATACTTGACTGATAAGTACTGGTGGAAGCATAAATACTTGACTGATAAGTACTGGTGGAAGCATAAATACTTGACTGATAAGTTCTGGTGGAAGCATAAATACTTGACTGATAAGTACTGGTGGAAGCATAAATACTTGACTGATAAGTACTGGTGGAAGCATAAATACTTGACTGATAAGTACTGGTGGAAGCATAAATACTTGACTGATAAGTACTGGTGGAAGCATAAATACTTGACTGATAAGTACTGGTGGAAGCATAAATACTTGACTGATAAGTACTGGTGGAAGCATAAATACTTGACTGATAAGTACTGGTGGAAGCATAAATACTTGACTGATAAGTAATGGTGGAAGCATAAATACTTGACTGATAAGTACTGGTGGAAGCATAAATACTTGACTGATAAGTACTGGTGGAAGCATAAATACTTGACTGATAAGTACTGGTGGAAGCATAAATACTTGACTGATAAGTACTGGTGGAAGCATAAATACTTGACTGATAAGTACTGGTGGAAGCATAAATACATGACTGATAAGTTCTGGTGGAAGCATAAATACTTGACTGATAAGTACTGGTGGAAGCATAAATACTTGACTGATAAGTACTGGTGGAAGCATAAATACTTGACTGATAAGTACTGGTGGAAGCATAAATACTTGACTGATAAGTACTGGTGGAAGCATAAATACTTGACTGATAAGTACTGGTGGAAGCATAAATACTTGACTGATAAGTACTGGTGAAGAAGACATAAACTGGTAGCTTGACTGATAAGTACTGGTGGAAGCATAAATACTTGACTGATAACTGATAAGTACTGGTGGAAGCATAAATACTTGACTGATAAGTTCTGGTGGAAGCATAAATACTTGACTGATAAGTACTGGTGGAAGCATAAATACTTGACTGATAAGTACTGGTGGAAGCATAAATACTTGACTGATAAGTAATGGTGGAAGCATAAATACTTGACTGATAAGTACTGGTGGAAGCATAAATACTTGACTGATAAGTACTGGTGGAAGCATAAATACTTGACTGATAAGTACTGGTGGAAGCATAAATACTTGACTGATAAGTACTGGTGGAAGCATAAATACTTGACTGATAAGTACTGGTGGAAGCATAAATACTTGACTGATAAGTACTGGTGGAAGCATAAATACTTGACTGATAAGTACTGGTGGAAGCATAAATACTTGACTGATAAGTACTGGTGGAAGCATAAATACTTGACTGATAAGTACTGGTGGAAGCATAAATACTTGACTGATAAGTACTGGTGGAAGCATAAATACTTGACTGATAAGTACTGGTGGAAGCATAAATACTTGACTGATAAGTACTGGTGGAAGCATAAATACTTGACTGATAAGTACTGGTGGAAGCATAAATACTTGACTGATAAGTACTGGTGGAAGCATAAATACTTGACTGATAAGTACTGGTGGAAGCATAAATACTTGACTGATAAGTACTGGTGGAAGCATAAATACTTGACTGATAAGTACTGGTGGAAGCATAAATACTTGACTGATAAGTACTGGTGGAAGCATAAATACTTGACTGATAAGTACTGGTGGAAGCATAAATACTTGACTGATAAGTACTGGTGGAAGCATAAATACTTGACTGATAAGTACTGGTGGAAGCATAAATACTTGACTGATAAGTACTGGTGGAAGCATAAATACTTGACTGATAAGTACTGGTGGAAGCATAAATACTGATGACTGATAACTGATAAGTACTGGTGGAAGCATAAATACTTGACTGATAAGTACTGGTGGAAGCATAAATACTTGACTGATAAGTACTGGTGGAAGCATAAATACTTGACTGATAAGTACTGGTGGAAGCATAAATACTTGACTGATAAGTACTGGTGGAAGCATAAATACTTGACTGATAAGTACTGGTGGAAGCATAAATACTTGACTGATAAGTACTGGTGGAAGCATAAATACTGACTGATAAGTACTGGTGGAAGCATAAATACTTGACTGATAAGTACTGGTGGAAGCATAAATACTTGACTGATAAGTACTGGTGGAAGCATAAATACTTGACTGATAAGTACTGGTGGAAGCATAAATACTTGACTGATAAGTACTGGTGGAAGCATAAATACTTGACTGATAAGTACTGGTGGAAGCATAAATACTTGACTGATAAGTACTGGTGGAAGCATAAATACTTGACTGATAAGTACTGGTGGAAGCATAAATACTTGACTGATAAGTACTTGACTGATAAGTACTGGTGGAAGCATAAATACTTGCTGATAAGTACTGGTGGAAGCATAAATACTTGACTGATAAGTACTGGTGGAAGCATAAATACTAGACTGATAAGTACTGGTGGAAGCATAAATACTTGCTGATAGACAAGTACTGGTGGAAACATAAATACTTGACTGATAAGTTCTGGTGGAAGCATAAATACTTGACTGATAAGTACTGGTGGAAGCATAAATACTTGACTGATAAGTACTGGTGGAAGCATAAATACTTGACTGATAAGTACTGGTGGAAGCATAAATACTTGACTGATAAGTTCTGGTGGAAGCATAAATACTTGACTGATAAGTAATGGTGGAAGCATAAATACTTGACTGATAAGTACTGGTGGAAGCATAAATACTTGACTGATAAGTTCTGGTGGAAGCATAAATACTTGACTGATAAGTACTGGTGGAAACATAAATACATGACTGATAAGTTCTGGTGGAAGCATAAATACTTGACTGATAAGTACTGGGGGAAGCATAAATACTTGCTGATTGACAAGTACTGGGGGAAGCATAAATACTTGACTGATAAGTACTGGTGGAAACATAAATACATGACTGATAAGTTCTGGTGGAAGCATAAATACTTGACTGATAAGTACTGGGGGAAGCATAAATACTTGCTGATTGACAAGTACTGGGGGAAGCATAAATACTTGACTGATAAGTACTGGTGGAAGCATAAATACTTGACTGATAAGTACTGGTGGAAGCATAAATACTTGACTGATAAGTACTGGTGGAAACATAAATACTTGACTGATAAGTACTGGTGGAAGCATAAATACCTGACTGATAAGCACTGGTGGAAGCATAAATACTTGACTGATAAGTACTGGTGGAAACATAAATACTTGACTGATAAGTACTGGTGGAAGCATAAATACCTGACTGATAAGCACTGGTGGAAGCATAAATACTTGTTGACTGATAAGTACTGGTAGAAGGTACACTACTGGTAGAAGGTACACTACTGGTAGAAGGGAAACCACTGCTAGAAGGTACACTACTGCTAGAAAGTTCACTACTGCTAGAGAGTACACTACTGGTAGAAGGTACACAACTAGTAGAAGGTGCACTACTGGTAGAAAGTACTCTACTGGTAGAAGGTACATTACTGGTAGAAGGTACACTACTGGTAGAAGGTACACTACTGGTAGAAGGTATACAACTTGTAGAAGGTACACAACTGGTAGAAGGTACACAACTGGTAGAAGGTGCACTACTGGTAGAAGGTACACTACTTGTAGAAGGTACACTACTGGTAGAAAGTACACTACTGGTAGAAGGTACACTACTGGTAGAAGGTACACTACTGGTAGAAGGTACACAACTAGTAGAAGGTGCACTACTGGTAGAAGGTACACTACTGGTAGAAGGTACACTACTAGTAGAAGGTGCACTACTGGTAGAAGGTACACAACTAGTAGAAGGTGCACTACTGGTAGAAGGTACACTACTGGTAGAAGGTACACTACTGGTAGAAGGTACACTACTGGTAGAAGGTACACAACTAGTAGAAGGTGCACTACTGGTAGAAGGTACACTACTGGTAGAAGGTACACAACTAGTAGAAGGTGCACTACTGGTAGAAGGTACACTACTGGTAGAAGGTACACTACTGGTAGAAGGTACACTACTGGTAGAAGGTACACAACTAGTAGAAGGTGCACTACTGGTAGAAGGTACACTACTGGTAGAAGGTACACAACTAGTAGAAGGTGCACTACTGGTAGAAGGTACACTACTGGTAGAAGGTACACTACTGGTAGAAGGTACACTACTGGTAGAAGGTACACAACTAGCAGAAGGTGCACTACTGGTAAAGAATGTTGAAAGAAGTGCACGCAAAGTAGCAGCAACAAAGGTGTAACTGCTCCGAACAAACACACGCACGCAAGCACAGACACACACACACACACACACACACACACACACACACACACACACACACACACACACACAAAGGTAATTAACACTATTACCACCCCCACTCACACAATTGATGCAAAACTAATAATGATAAAATTTAATAATTATAACTCACAGAATCCTATACACCATGAACAGTGGTAAGAGATTCATCCATGACTTAATTTCTTCCTAACATAATTCCTCCCATTAAATATATTTCTGCAATATTTCCTTCAACTCTCATAAATAAAAAATCTGGAAAAAACGAATACTCGTGATCAATGCAGATGTCACCAATAAATTAATAAAACGGAAAGAAAGTACGCAAACTTGAGCTCGACCTGATGATCTTGACGATACAGATGTCAACCTCACTGTCAGTATACGAATCTTCCTGGTTAGTGAAGGTTTTAAAACATATATTCCTACATATCAGATGATGGCCAATAGGAATATCCATAGCTGCATTAAACATTTGCGAAACTTCGCGAGTATTATTGAGATTCCACTGGTAATCAGGATTTATCACGTTGTCTCATCTACTGGTGGAAGGATAAATTTTTGTGGACTGATAACTGAAAGGATAATTATGTGTGAAAGGATTACTGGTGGAGAGATAACTACTGATGGAAGGATACCTATTGGTGCATTAACAGTTAATGAATAACTATTAGTGAAAGATTAGCTACATATGTTAGGAAAACTTCTGATGGAATGTTAACTGCTTATATAATAAAAAGATAACTACTGCAGCTGGAAGGATAACTAATGGTTGATGGATAACAAGAGCTGCAAAGATAACAAATTTTGAAAGGGTAAATGCCAGTAAAATTCATCCTCCAAATTTGTAACTACCAGTACTGGATAACTACCAAGTCCGGGAAACTACCAGTACTGGATAACTACTGTTACAGGAGCAACTGTAACTGGAATGACAGTACTAGGAAGGCAAATACTAATGCTAGAAGGTACACTACTGGTAGAAGGTACACTACTGGTAGAAGATATATAACCAGTAGATATTACACTTCTGGTGGAAGGTACACTACTGGTAGAAGGTACACTACTGGCAGAAGGTACACTACTGGTAGAAGGTACACTACTGGCAGAAGGTACACTACTGGTAGAAGGTACACTTCTGGTAGAAGGTACACTACTGGTAGAAGGTACACTACTGGCAGAAGGTACACTACTGGTAGAAGGTACACTACTGGTAGAAGGTACACTACTGGTAGAAGGTACACTACTGGCAGAAGGTACACTACTGGTAGAAAGTACACTACTGGTAGAAGGCACACTACTGGTAGAAGGTACACTACTGGCAGAAGGTACACTACTGGTAGAAAGTACACTACTGGTAGAAGGCACACTACTGGTAGAAGGTACACTACTGGCAGAAGGTACACTACTGGTAGAAAGTACACTACTGGTAGAAGGCACACTACTGGTAGAAGGTACACTACTGGCAGAAGGTACACTACTGGTAGAAAGTACACTACTGGTAGAAGGCACAC